>NW_026592890.1:9093454-9156138 GCF_907164565.1 Psammomys obesus
TGATTTTTGTTTGTTTGTTTGTTTTCTCTTGTTGATGATTTTCTTTAAATTTTTTTATTTTTTTATATAACTTTTTATTTATTACAATTTTTTACCTTTGTATTCCAGCTGTAGCCCCACTCTTGTCCCCTCCCAATCCTGCCCTCCCTCCCTCATCTCCTCCCATGCTCCTTCCCCAAGTCTACTGACAGTGGAGGACCTCCTCCCCTTTCATCTGACCTTAGACTATCAGGTCTCATCAGGACTGTCTTTCATGGTCTTCCTCTGTGGCCTGGTCAGGTTGCTCCCTGTTCAGAGGGAGGTGATCAAAGAGCCAGCCACTGAAATCATGTCAGAGACAG
Organism: Psammomys obesus; assembly: GCF_907164565.1. Lineage (NCBI taxonomy): Eukaryota > Metazoa > Chordata > Mammalia > Rodentia > Muridae > Psammomys > Psammomys obesus. The sequence goes on from NW_026592890.1 coordinate 9,093,796, forward strand.
CCCCTGCTTCCCTTACCAGGGAGCCCATTTGGAGATTTATCTGCCACAGGCTGCCTCTGTGCAGGGGGTCTAGGTTATATCCAAGAATGGTCCTTGTATAGGCTATCAGTTTGAAAAAAGACTCCTATGCCCAGATGTATTGGTTCTGTTGTTCTCCTTGTGGAGCTCAAGCTATACTATGGAGCAACAGTAGTAAAAACTGTATTGTACTGGCATAGAAACTGACAGATGGATCAACGGAATTGAATAGAAGACACAGAAATAAACCCACACACTTATGGACACCTGATTTTTTACAAAGACGCCAAAACCATATAATGGAAAAAAGATATTATCTTCAACAAATAGTGCTGGTCTAACTGGATGTCTACATGTAGAAAAATGCAAACAGATCCATACTTATCACCCTGCACAAAACTAAAGTCCAAGTGGATCAAAGACCTCAACATAAAACCAGACACACTACAGCTGTTAGAAGAAAAAGTGGAGAAGAGCCTTGAGCTCATTGGCACAGGAGACAACTTCCTGAACAGAATACCAACAGCACAGGCTCTAAAAGCAACTATCAATAAACGAAACCTCATGAAACTGAAAAAGCTTCTGTAAAGCAAAGGACACTGTCTTCAGAACAAAATAACAGCCTACAGACTGGGAAAGGATCTTCACCAACCCTATATCTGACAGAGGGCTAATATCCAGAATATATAAAGAACTCAAGAAGTTAAAAATCAACAAATCAAATGATCTAATTAAAAATGGGGTACAGAGCTAAACAGAGATTTCTCATTAGAGAAATATCGAATGGCAGAGAAACACTTAAAGAAATGTTCAACATCCTTAGCCATCAAGGAAAAGCAAATCAATACGACCCTGAGATTTCACCTTACTGATTTTTTTTTTAAGTTAATTTTGTATCCGGCCACTTCGCTGAAAGTATTTATCAGTTGTGGCATTCCCCAGTAGAATTTTTTGGGTCACTAATATATACCATCTTATCATCCAGGAATAGTGATATTTTGACTTCTTCCTTTCCAATTTGTAGCCCCTTGGTCTCCTTTAGTTGTCTTATTGCTCTAGTTAGCACTTTAAGTACTTTTGCTGAAAAGATACTGATTTAATGGGCAGCCTTGCCTTGTCTCTGATTTCAGTGGAATTGTTTTAAGTTTCCCTCTGTTTATTTGGATGTTAGCTTAAGGTTTGCTGTATATTGCCTTTACTGTGTTTAAGTATGTGCCTTATATCCCTGACTTCCACAAGAATTTAACCATAAACAAATGTTGGATTTTGTCAAATAATTTTTCAGCATCTAAGGAGATGATCATATTTTTAGTTTCTTTCAGTTTGTTTGTCTGGTGGCTATATTAATGAATTTCCATTTATTGTACCACCCCTGCTTACCTAGGATGAAGCTTATTTGATCATGTTGGATGATAGTTTTGATATGTTCTTGGATTTGGTTGGTAAGTGTTTTATTGATTTTTTTGCATCAATATTCATAAGGGAAATCTGAAATTCTTTCTCTTTGTTGGGTCTTTGTGTGGTTTAGTTATAAAGGTGACTATGTTAGGGTTTTTGTTAGGTAGTCTTTGGTTCTTAGGGGGGTATTATCAGCCCAATTGAGGAAATTTATCCACATTATATATGTGTATTAATACACAGAATTGTGTGTAGTATGGGTTTTTGTTTTTAGGTAGTGAATAATGTGATTCCTTATGGGGCTTTCAGACATTCTTACTGTTGCTTCACCCTCCTTCCTCCTTAATTGTTGTCCACCCTCCACTGATGTCTGTTTGTTTGTTTTAGCAACTCTAATTATGTAAGATACAATTCTGTGCCTAGTAAACTGTCTTTACCTGAATAAAAGGAACTAGCTGTAGAATGTGGAGGAGTCTGTAGTTTTCTTGGGACTCATTTGCTCATGCTGATCTTTTGAAGGGATGGTTTGATGACATTGCATGCAGAGTTGAGAGAGCTATCCACAGTCTATTTCTGGGATGAAGCACAAGCTCACTCAGCATGCCATGCCACATGTATTCCCTTCCCATCTTGTCATTGTATGTCCATGTACAGATTTGTTCTCTTCTTTCACATAAACAAACAAACAAAATGAAATTGTTCATAAAAAGCCCAAATGATCTGAGACTTTAGAATGGGACATAGTTGTGACTAGCAAATGACACATGCTGTTGGCCTCAACTGAGGCAAGTCAACAGCAAACCTGAAAGGCCATGGGCATTTATGAAACCAGGTCTCTATAACTTGGGCTGGCCTAGAACTCACTATGTAGTTAAGTTGACTTTGAACTCTGATCCTCCCAAATGCTACTTGCAGATGTCTATCTACCACAATACCTTGGAAATTCATTATATATTTCCATAGCCATAATAACACACCTACAAGTGGGAATTTTGATCAAATAAAGACTTAAAGATGTTCAGTGAACTTACTACTATTTTCAGAAGGCAGCACTGATTTTTGCCTTAAACACTCACAGTATTTTTGTTGCTTTCCGTGATTGTTTTTAATAAGGTAAAGTGAATCATAAGTATATTTTCCTTTGTTATTATTCTTTTAGCATCTCCTATATTCCCCTAAAGTGAAATAAAACCATTTTTACTTGTTTATTATCAGCACACAGGATTGAATAAACAATATGCAATTATGTACAGATGTGTGTGTGTGAATATACACATATGTGAGACAGAATTTAAGGATAAAGATAGAAATGAAATCAAGAACATTACATAAAATTTTATAAGAACAATAAATATTGACATGTAAGGCTTCAACATCTCCATTTAAGCACTCCAAATAAACACAAGCAAAGTTACTAACTGAATCTGGAGAGCAAGAGGCACATATTTAGTTTTAAATTGACTTCAGAATGACAGATTATGTAAAATTAGCATCTCCATTTAATCATTTCAGTAAGTCTTACAATGTAATATCTGCTCAGAGTGCCTCTCTTGCCCTCTATTTTACATTCAAGTGACTCACAAATTCCTAGGAGTAATCTTAAATTATTGCATGCCCCTTTTAAACAGATTTTAGTAAGTATTCTTGTAAAACTGCACCCCATATAAAATGGCAAATAGGGTACATTCAAGAATGCTGGCTTCCATAGGATGGGGTACACTCTTTTCTTGTAATAACAGCTTGTCCTATGATTTGAATCAAGAATATTTCCACAAATACCCTATAAAATGCTATTCTGAGGTCAGTTTGTGTGTGGAGTAAGCAATTTAGCATGAGTAAATCCTCCCCTATTCTGACTGTTTTATTAAAGAATAAATTGTAGAATAAATCAATAACAAAATATTTATCTTTTGTGAATTATGCATCAAATTAAACTAATATCAGATCCACATCTCTGTATGCCAATGTTTCCTAGGTTCAATTTTTTCCATTTCTCAGAATAACTCTTTAAAATGCAGGCATTAATGCTGCTATCTCCATTTTAAAAATGGAAAAAAAAAAGTAAAGACTGAAGACTTCTAATGTCTGCCATTCCAGACAGTCTGACTCATGGATGATTCATATCTACTTCATTATAGGAGTATTAGAAAGTCTAGCAGAATTCTAACTAAGTGGTTTCATCCAGTACACCGCATTCTAGAAGCTTTAACTTCTGTGTTATATACTGCAATAAGTGTAGGATGACATCATAAAACTTGACACAGAAAAAATATATAAGGTATTCAGGCTTCTGTGAGCTGCACACCTATCAGTGTTGCTCAAATGAGAACTGACTCAGAGAACCATGAACTGAAAATCATAGAAGCAGAGTATTTCCTTTAGTAGGGTACAAAGTTGTTAGTGTCCAAGTTTTAAATAACAATTGAAGTATCTTAGAAAGTTTTTGTTTTCATTTTCTCTCCTTCAGAGCAATGTCTTGATGAATTATACACAGATGGGATGCAAGCAAACATCCAATTCCCTTTGAAAGATTTAAAGATGTAAAAATGAACAAAAATTATCCTTGGCAAAGCTTTCTAATGGTGCATATTTGAACTGAGTTTGAGGGTGCTCCAAAGCACAAAACTTCACTGGACCTTGTCTCCTCATTTCTGCCTCTTATGTCAGAATGTTCTATTAATTTAAGGAGTAGAGCTCTGGGCCATTATTAGACTGCATAATAAGACTTAGCTGACTGACACTTGGGAAGGTAAGTCAGCCAGGATCAATGACAGGAAGCTTTCAGTGACATACACACACACACACACACACACACACACACACAAATCCTATAGTGAAATGAACTTCCAATACAGCTGCAAAGGCTTCTTCCCATGAGCTACATCCCCAAATGAGCGTGTCTGGGCAAAACTGTGTATATATAACAGGGTGATATATATCTCCTTGGGGTTTTAGAGCTATCTACACAGAAGTTTCACAACACACCAGAAATCTTCCATGGTTTTCTTCCATTTGAATGAGTTTCTGTGTCCTCTTTTAGCACATGGCCAAGGAAAACACTCAGTGCATCCTTCCGAGCTATACAAAGGTTTCCATGGCAACAGTCATTCATCTAATGTTGATTTTTGCTAACTGAGTTTCTCCTGCTAAATAGTGCATGGAGATTGTACTCTTATCAACTGTAAACTTAGTCTTTAATAAAATAAAATGGGTGAACACAGTACATTCAGACAGCAAAGCAAAACTTCCCTAATTATACTTAATTTTGTTTTCTGTACATCTCCAAGGTTAAGACTGAGTTATCTTAATTTTTAACATCTACCTTATATCTAAATAAAATAAAATGAAATATAGAGTAAATTCTTACGGTTAATCAACTAAATAACAGTGTCACTTAAGACTGTTAACAACAACAATAAAAGACAAATGTAAACTTGAATTTCATCATGAGCTTCCAGAGAGCTTCCTCATGGACACATTTTTACTGCTCCCTGACATTATCTGGCTTGTTAACATTTCCTGGTAAAAAAGAAAAGAAAGAAGAGAAAGACAGAAAGGTGGGATTTGGGTCAAGAATCTCCTAGGTCCTAATAGTAATGGGGCCCTAAACACAAAAGCTCTTTTTTCCCTCCAATGCAGGAGGGCTGGACTAAACAAAATCTCTAAGGCTCTTGGGACAGTTGGGTGAGTGAATCTAAGTGCACTGCAAGACCTTGGAGACAATGAGACAGGGGAGCTGAAACTAGGACACAGTGAACAGTCCTGGCTGTGGCTCCCTCCCTCTGACAGGCTTCTTCAGGACAGATGGTGCATTGTAGATGCTAATCATGGCACCGCACTCTACATGTAGAGCTTTGAGCACTGGCTGCTCTCGAGTTTGTCTCTCTCATGTGTCAACAGCCTTGGAACTTGAGCTCCAGGTGGACAATGAAAACATGAAGCTGGTAAGTCACAGACTCTGGATCTTTAGCTACTTACAAGCTATGAGAATATTCAGGTAATTGATTATCTGTGGAGCTTCTCAAACATGTTTTACATGCCAACAGGGTAAAAGAAAGTTTGAGAATTCATTTCAAAAGAAAATAATATTTCTGGGGGTCTGAATTTTGCAGTGAGGAAAGTGATCTATAGCTTCTACATTGCTGACACAAACTGTACCACCACCCAAACACAAGCTGATAAAGAGTATTCCTGCTGTATACACATTCCACTCTATCCTTCTAGATGCTGTACCAATCACCCATAAGGTATCAGCTTGAATTTATGTAGATCTCAGGCACGATGGGGCTAGTGACCTGTTCCATTAACAAGATGAGCTGCAGGAGAGATGCTTGCCCAAGTCTTAGAGTAACTGACATGTAGTTTACACAGCTGTAAGCATGTACACAGAGAAATCACTGTCTGGCTGTTCTCCAGATAAAATGCCATTTCACCTGGCTTCCTTCTGTTATGTAATCACAGAAGAAATGCATTATATCAGCTAGTTACACTGTCATTTGCAGAATTTTCTCATATACAAACAATAATTCGTAGTGGAAATGCATTTAACACTAAATATATCTCAATTCTTTCTGCCTTGTATTCAACAGAGAAAGTGGAACAATTTAAAATAAATTTAGTTTACAAATGAAATAATTTCATCCCTAAATTCTATTACCTTAATGCATGTTATCAATAAAGGGAGAGCATTTTAAATGAGTGTTCTCTGCAAACAAACAACAATGGCTATATGAAGTGCTGGTTTATTTCCTGACATTGCAGTACAGCAGCTCAATTGAATTTGGAAAACATGCTCAACCAAGTACACTGCGGTCAAGAACTATTTACTTCTTATTTAGGTGAAATACTTGGAAAAGTCTCTGTAAGTGAATGCTAATCATGGGTATTTAGACTTGTGAGGCTGTGAAGACTCTGCTTAAGCACGAGTTAGTGTGCAGCCGATGGTCTACTGGATTTCTGGGCTACTACAGAGCTTCTTTCCTGGCCTTCTGACAAAGAGCAGGATGTTATTAATGCCTTTTTTCTTCCCTATGCACATTAAAATTTCTGGGCCAACAACTTTATCAGCCCCAATTCTGAAATCATGAGATGAAGGGAAATGCAGAAACTCAACTCTGCACTTGTCTCTGGATCTGTGGGTCCTTTGGTCAGTGGTGTTCTTACTTCTACCTTTCAGAATGTTGCTGTACTTGCATTGTATGGAATGTGCAGACTTCCTGGGGTGTGAAGTGGGGTTTAGGGTGTGCAGGGAAGAGCACTGGTCTGGCTCCTCAGGAACAGAACTTGTAAGGATCTTCTGGGGTTTGTTGTACATGTCTTAGTTGTTTTTTTGTTTTGTTTTGTTTTCTCTTTTCTTTTACATTTCTAAAGGTCTTAAAAGCCTGACCAGTTCAGTGCCATATTCACCTTCTAACAGTGCTTCTCAACAGGATCTGTGTCTATATTCTATTGAAACTGGAATTCTATAATTTTTATATGCTGTGGTATAAATTAAATTAGTCTCAATGTCCTTCATCAGTTAGAAAGGCATACCTGCTTACATGTTATTGTTATGACACCACACTGTTGAGCTACTGTTTCCCAAAGTACACCGGATGAGGCATCACAGAATAGAATCCTCCTCAATCAAACTAAGGCTCTAAAATCTACGACACTGCCCAGAGCCTCAGTTTGCCAGGATTGATGACTACATAAGCATTTTGTTCTGTAGTAATTTCAATAGTCCTCTTCATCCCCAAAACACTATACATTTACTTGATTGTCCCTAAAAATTATGGAAAGAAAGAAAGTGAAAGATGTGGGAAAGCCCAGCAAGCATATGCTCCCCTCCAGCCACCTGCCTCAGCACCAGAGCATCCGCATGTGTAGTCAGTGTTTACATGTGGAAGCTTCAAGAAACTCATATACAACATTCACTTCGTCTTCCTCAGCAGAACACCTCACTTCATATTTTGAGCTTACCCTGGAGAATACAAAGGGGAACTACATAATGATGACCAAATAGGCACAAACCTGTTCTACTGTTTTGAAAGGATATCAAAGAATACTACGATCCTGACAACTGCATATTTAATTGAAAAAGTACCTATAACATGCAATGCTCTAATATAAACACAGTTTGCTATCTTTCAAAATTGAAATCACTACAATAATCTAATAAAAATCCCATGAATATCAAGGTTTTTTCTTTTTCCGTGTACTTAGGCATACTAGCAAAATATACAACAACCTGAATTAAAGAAACAAAATGAAAAAAAAAAAAGATTGGGTATTGTAAGTGATCATGTAGCTACTACCATTTAAAAAAAAATAAAACAAAAACACAAATTAATTAAAACCACAAAAAAGGAGAGTAATAGATATATGCTTTTACGGTTCCCTTTCTTTAAAATTATTATAACTAAGCCAGGTGTGATGGAGCATACCTTCAATCCTAGCACTTGGGAGGTAGATGTAGATGGATCTCTGAGTACAAGGCCAGCCTGATCTATAGAGTGAGCTTCAGGACAGGCAGGACTAAATAATAGAGAGACCTTGTCTCAAAAAGACAAAAAAATATTATAACTAATATGTATTAATTGTATAGTCAGAATAAGATAATTTGAATCTAATGACAATCCAGTAATAATGTTGGAAAGATTAAAGGGGCATTAAAAAAAAAACTCGGGCTTTCAATATTTTAGTTTAACAACAGGTGAATTAGACACTATTCAAGGTATTTAGAATATTCTAATGTAGTTTTAAAAATTCAGCTTATTTGGAGACATGATGAAAACAGTCCATGTCTCCTATAGTAACAGGTAAGTTTCCTTAATTTTTTTTCCAACTACAAGACATGCTTTTTCTCATCAGTTAAAGCCAGTGCCCTCTAGTTATAGCTTTAGAAATACATGCAACGGCCACCAAGAAAAATATTGATACTTAAATAATTTTCCTTTGGGAGTATTGGTTATTATTAAAATCTAAGTATCCCTGAGACCTCAGCTCAGACCTATTGATATCATAAAGTTCTGAACAATAGTAATAAAATAGAAAGGACACTTCATACTCATCAAGGGAAAATTCCACCAGGAAGACATCACAATCCTGAACATCTATGCCCCAAATACAAGAGCACCCACATTTGTAAAAGAAACATTGATAAAATTTAAACCACATATAGATCCCCACACATTAATAGTGAGAGACTACAACACCCCACTCTCAACAAAGGACAGGTCAACAAAACAGAAATTAAACAAAGAAACAATATCTCTGACAGAGGTCATGAATCAAATGGATCTCACAGACATTTACAGAACTTTACACATAACACAAAAGAATTTACCTTCTTCTCAGCACCTCATGGAACCTTCTCCAAAATACACCATATAGTTGGTCACAAAGCAAGCCTCAACAGATACAAGAAGACTGAAATAATCCCTTGTATCCTGTCTGATCACCATGGAATAAAGCTGGACTTCAACAACAACAGAAATAGCAAAAAGCCTACACACACATGGAAACTGAACAACTTGTTACTAAATGACAGCTGGGTCAGGGAAGAAATAAAGAAAGAAATTAAAGCCTTTCTAGAACTCGATGAAAATGAAGACACAACATACCCAAACTTGTGGGACACAATGAAAGCAGTGCTAAGAGGAAAGTTCATAGCACTAAGTGCCTTCAAGAAGAAATTCGAGACAGCTCATTCAAGCAACTTAATGGCCCACTTAAAAACCCTAGAAAAAGAAGAAGCAGACACACCAAAAAGGAGTAGACGGCTGGAAATAATCAAACTCAGGGCTGAAATCAATCAATTAGAAACAAATAAAACAATTCAAAGAATCAATGAAACCAAGAGCTGGTTCTTTGAGAAAATCAACAAGATCGACAAACCCTTAGCCAAGCTAACTAAAAGGCAGAGAGATACCACCCAAATCAACAAAATCAGAAATGAAAAGGGGAACATAACTACAGACACTGAGGAAATCCAAACAATCATTAGGACTTACTTCAAAAGTTTATACTCAACAAAATTTGAAAACCTAAATGAAATGGACAATTTTCTTGATCTATTTGACTTACCAAAGCTGAATCAGGACCAGGTAAATCAATTAAATAGTCCTATATCCCCCAAAGAAATAGAAGCAGTCATCAAAAGTCTCCCATCCAAAAAAAGCCCAGGACCAGATGGCTTCAGCGCAGAATTCTACCAGACTTTCAAAGAAGAGCTAACTCCAATTCTCTTCAAACTATTCCACAAAATAGAAACAGAAGGAACATTACCAAACTCATTCTATGAAGCCACAATCACCTTGGTACCTAAACCTCACAAAGACTCAACAAAGAAAGAGAATTTCAGGCCAATCTCCCTTATGAACATTGATGCAAAAATACTTAACAAAATACTTGCAAACCGAATCCAAGAACACATTAAAGATATTATCCACTATGACCAAGTAGGCTTCATCCCAGGTATGCAGGGGTGGTTCAATATACGGAAATCCAACAATGTGATCCACCATATTAACAAACTGAAAGAAAAAAAAAACACATGATAATCTCCCTAGATGCTGAAAAAGCATTTGACAAAATCCAACATCCATTCATGTTTAAAGTACTGGAGAGATCAGGGATACAAGGCACATATCTAAACATAGTAAACATACAGCAAGCCTATAGCCAACATCAAACTGAACGGAGAGAAACTTAAAGCAATCCCACTGAAATCAGGGACAAGACAAGGCTGCCCACTCTCTCCATATCTCTTCAATATAGTGCTGGAAGTCCTTGCTAGAGCAATAAGAGAGTCGAAGGAGATCAAGGGGATACAGATGGGAAAGGAAGAAGTCAAATTATCACTATTTGCAGATGATATGATAGTATACATGAGTGACCCCAAAAACTCTACCAGGGAACTCCTACAGCTGATAAACACCTTCAGCAAAGTGGCCTGATACAAAATTAACTCAAAAAAATCAGTAGCACTCCTATATACAAAAGACAAAAGGGCTGAGAAAGAAATTAGAGAAACAACACCATTCACAATAGCCACAAATGACATAAAGTACCTTGGTGTAACCCTAACCAAGGAAGTCAAAGACTTGTATGAAAAAAATTTCAAGTCTCTGAAAAAAGAATTAGAGGAAGATATGAGAAGATGGAAAGATTTCCCATGCTCATGGCTTGGCAGGATTAACATAGTAAAAATGGCCATCTTACCAAAAGCAATCTACAGATTTAATGCAATTCCCATCAAATTGCCAACACAATTCTTTACAGACCTGGAAAGAAAAATTCTCAACTTCGTATGGAATAACAAGAAACCGAGAATTGCTAAAACAATTCTCTACAATAAAAGATCTTCTGGAGGTATCTCCATCCCTGATCTCAAGCTGTACTATAGAGCAACAGTTATAAAAACTGCATGGTACTGGCATAGAAACAGAATGGTGGATCAATGGAATCGAACAGAAGACCCAGAAATAAACCCACACACTTACGGACACCTGATTTTTGACAAAGATGCCAAAACCATACAATGGAAAAAAGATAGCATCTTCAACAAATGGTGCTGGTCCAACTGGATGTCTACATGTAGAAAAATGAAAATAGATCCATACTTATCACCCTGCACAAAACTGAAGTCCAAGTGGATCAAAGACCTCAACATAAAACCAGACACATTAAATCGACTAGAAAAAAAAGTGGGGAATTCCCTAGAACTCATTGGTACAGGAGAAAACTTCCTGAACAGAACACCAACAGCACAGGCTCTAAGAGCAACAATCAATAAATGGGACCTCATGAAATTGAAAAGCTTCGGTAAAGCAAAGGACACCGTCATCAAAACAAAGCGACTGCCTACAGATTGGGAAAGAATCATCACCAACCCTTTATTTGACAGAGGACTCATATCCAATATATATAAAGAACCAAACAAGCTGAAAAGCAATAAACCAAGTAATCCACTTAAAAAATGGGGAACAGAGCTAAAGAGAGAATTGTCTGTAGAGGAATATCGAATGGCAGAGAAGCACTTAAAGAAATGTTCAACCTCATTAGCCATCAGGGAAATGCAAATCAAAACAACCCTGAGATTTCACCTTACACCCATCTGAATGGCCAAGATGAAAAACTCAAGGGACAACACATGCTGGAGAGGTTGTGGAGAAAGGGGAACCCTTCTCCACTGCTGGTGGGAATGTAAACTTGTACAACCACTCTGGAAATCAATCTGGCGCTTTCTCAGACAATTAGGAATAGTGCTTCCTCAAGATCCAGCCATACCACTCCTAGGCATATACCCAAAAGAGGCTCAAGTACACAAAAAGGACATTTGCTCAACCATGTTTGTAGCAGCTTTATTTGTAATAGCCAGAAGCTGGAAACAACCCAGATGCCCCTCAACTGAAGAATGGATGCAGAAACTGTGGTACATCTATACAATGGAGTATTACTCAGCAATGAAAGATAAGGAAATCATGAAATTTGCAGGTAAATGGTGGGACCTGGAAAGGATCATCCTGAGTGAGTTGTCCCAGAAGCAAAAAGACACGCATGGTATATACTCACTCATATAAACATACAACATAGAATAAACCCACTAAAATCTGTACATCTAAACAAACTAAGCAAAAGAGAGGACTCTAAGTAAAATGTTCAATTCCCATCCTGAAAGGCAAAGACGATGGATATCAGAAGAAAAAGAAAATAGGAAACAACCTCGGAACCTGCTACAGAGGGCCTCTGAAAGCCAGAAGAAAACAGGAAACAACCTTGAAACCTGCCACAGACGTTTAATGCAGCCACTTTTGATGAGAACTGATAGACTAAGATCAGAAAGAAGAGGAGAACCTCCCTTATCAGTGAACTTGGGGAGTGGCATGCATGCAGAAAGGGGAGGGAGGGTAGGATTGGGAGGGGATGAGGGAGGGGCTTATTGGGTGATACAAAAATGAATAAAGTGTAATTAATAAAAAAAATAGTAAGAAAATGCTATACCTTTTACTTATTATAGGAATTCATATAAAATAATAGTCTCCCTGTGTGTGTGTATGTGTGTGTTTTAGACATCATAAAGTATTGTTCAAAGAAATTCATGAACATTTGGGTAAATGCTTCATAACAGCAAATTCCTGTGTGTGGTATTTTTAGAAGAAAGACCCCCATAGGCTTGGATGCTTAGTCACCAAGAAGTGACACTATTTGCTGTTTGAAAGGATTAGGAGGTGTGGCCTTGTTGGAGGAAGTATGTTGCTGGGGCTGGTTCTGAGGAATCAAAAAGTCCTTTTCAAGTCTAGAGTCTTTTCCTGCTGCTTGTGAATGTGGATGTAAAACTCGCAACTTGTCCAGTACCAAGGCTGTGTGTCAGCATGCTTCCTGCCATACTGAAAATGGACTAAACCTCTGAAACTGTAAGCAAGCCCCAATTAAATGCTTTTCTTTATAAGAGTTGCTGTGGTCATGATGCCTCTTCACAGTAATAGAACAGTAACTAAGACACTCTGTAAAATGAACAGTTCTATTTTATTTTGTGTATGTGCTGAAGTTAAACTCATCATCACAGAGAGAATACAAAATAATTAACTTCCCTATTGGCTACATTTGAACATGTATCCTATGTTTTGGCTCTAATGGTTAATTTTGTGTCAACATGAGGAGCCTAGGGAACCTGGACATTGGTCAAAGCTTATTTCTGGTTGTGACTGTATCTCTGAATGAGGTCAATGGTTGGATTGGTAGACTGAGTAAAAAAGATTGCCCTCCCAATGTGAGAAGGCCCTATCCTGTCTGCTGAGGATATTCTTTCTTTCTTTCTTTCTTTCTTTCTTTCTTTCTTTCTTTCTTTCTTTCTTTCTTTCTTTCTTTCTTTCTTTCTTTCTTTCTTTCTCTTATTTAATTTTTATGGAACAGAAGGGTTGGGAGTTGAGAAAAAGGAATTCCTCTTGCCTGTCTTTAAGCAAGGGCATCATTCTCTTCCTTGCCTTCAGACTTGAATTGAAATGTTGGCTTTCACTGGGCTAAGCCTTGAACTAGAGCTATGCCATTGGCTTTTTGTTATGAGACCTATATATTGGCCTAGAGCAGCACTATCTCTCCCAGGTTTTCACCTGACACACTGCAGATGTGGGGACTTCTCAGTCTCCTTAAAGACAAGAGTCAATTTCTTATAATAAATAAGAACAGTGTTATATCTAACATATATTATATAATACAAATTGTACACATACATATAATATATATGTATATGTTAGACAAAAATGACACAAACGCATTATGTATTGGTTCTGTTTTGCTAGGAGACCCTGGCTAATACTCTGGTTAACCCTTGGCTGATATATTAATAGCAAAGCATTTAGTGTAAATGCAATTAATTCTCTGCAAAATTCCAAGTAGACCAAAAAGACTAAAGTCTCTCATTTCAGCAGTTATTGTAACTATAGAGTTTACAGTTTGGGATATAAATAGCTACACTCAAATTCATTTTCATTGTACAATTTTTAATAATAAATTAAAAATTAGAGAAGATAATTTGAGGAATTTTGACCAGTCGTATGCTAGATTTGGCTAAGTAAAGAAGAGTGACATGTGATTCAAGTGGGTTTTGAGTACTCTGTTGCAAGAGTTGACAGAAATTCTTAGCAAAGAAAAATAGTGACTTTCGTTTGTTAGAGTGTATAAATAGTTCACAAAAACACACAACACAGCAAGGTACTTACTGTCATCATTACCTCATCTCTATCTTACTTTACATGTGTTGGTTATGATTTCTGGTGGGAGTCTTGCAATGAGATATCTAAAGTTGTTACTCAGGAGACCAGCACAGTTAACAATGGCACATATTTGTACAGTTTTTGCACATATAATATCTTTATAAACAATGATTCCTTACACAGTTGCAGCAAGATTGTGTTTATTATTTTTTCTGCCTTTAAAATGAGAACCCGAGATAAAGAGGCCAAATTCTTTTTTTTTTTTTCTTTTTAGTTACATTTTGTTAACTCTGTGTCCCAGCTGTATCCCGCTCCCTCATTCCCTCCCCAACCCCACACTCCCTCCCTGGTCTCCTCCCTGCCCCTTTCCAAGTCCCCTGATAGGGGAGGACCTCCCCCCCTTTCATCTGACCCTGTTTTATCAGGTATCTTCAGGGCTGGCTGCAAAGTCCTCCTCTGTGGCCTAACAGACTGCTCCTCCCCTGGGGGGGGGGGGTGTCAAACAGAGGCCAAATTCTTTAAATGTGTATCCTACATATAAAAATCAATCTGCCTTAATTTGTTACATTAAAAACTAGACATAATCTAACGATTTAAGAGGTAGATGAAGATATGAACACTGAGAATACCGTGCATATGCTTAGAATGATATTATGTTAAATGAAATAATCTTAATGAACTCAAAATTGGTTCACACTCATTATGTCTTAGTAGAAGTCAGCTATTCATGAAGGCAGGGGCCTGTGCACGTGGTAGAGCATGGCAGACATCCCCTCTCCTCTGAGAACTCTCCAGGTGGGAGTGCTTCCTTCCAGGGACAAGTGGAGCTCAACACATTTCATACCCTGTGTCATATTCCTTGGCATCCATTTTTCTTACAGTGCCTTTCCTTGTACTTCTCATCTAAACATCACATACTTTTTCCAAATTTCCACTGCTTATGAAAAGAAACTACAAAAATCTTTGTGTTTATGCGTGCCATGTATATATGCATATGCACATTCCCATGTGTATCCGTGTGTATGTATGACCTGCATATCTCTGCACGTATGTGGAGGTCAAAGGACAACCTCACATGTTAGTCCTCTCCTTCACCGAGTTTGAGGCAGGGTCTCTTGTTTGCTGCTGCCTGTACCAAGCTTGCTGAACTGTTTGCTTAGCATCTCTGCTTAGAAGCCCTGGGATTACAACTGTGCACTACCAGGTCAGGCTTGAAATGGGTTTTGGGGGTCTGAACTCAGGTCTTCATGCTTGTATGGCAACCTTTGTCACTGAGCACCCACCTCAACCCCTAAAACAAAATTTTTCTTCATTGCTTTTAACCCTCAGAATTTAGAGCCTTAGAGTTAACTTCTACAATGAGTTGGGTTTTGGCCTTTGTCATTGAAATGAAAATGCTCATACTGCTTCATCCTCACACCTTAGCAAATGAATCTATTCCAGTTGCCACAGAAATATTGCTCCCTGGGCAAATATCTGTGAATACACAGTCTGGCTCCTTGGTCCGGGCCCAGGTTCCATGCACACACGTTCCCACTTTTATAAATTCTTACCACCTCTGAAAACTCACCCCCTCCACTTTTTATGCCATCCCTTTGCTTTCCATGAATAAAATAGCAGGACCAAGTTCGTCAAGATTCTGTCAAAAGCCCCTGCAAACTCCATCTTCTCCTGTCTTTAGTATTGCCTCCAGATTCTAGCAGAATAGAGCCTATCTTCCTGCCCCCAAGCATGTGGTGTGTGCCTAGCCTTCCATCTGAAGAATTTTTACCTGGATTCAGTCCATCCAGGAGCTCTTTCCTGGTGCCTTATCATTAGATGTTCAGTCCATGTCTTTAAAACATCACAGTACTCCTCTTTGTGTGTAATACAGCAATAATTTTGCATGGCACATGTGTATTATAGGACTAGGCTGAACCACGTCGTGTTGCTAATGATTTTATCCTATGTGGTGCTCCCAGACAGTTTGCTCTAGTGTTCCTTTAGTTTCAGAGCCCTAACCAGGTAAAGAGCAGACTCCATGAGAGTGAGTTGAGCTCTGCCTTTTCACCCAATCCCCTAAGAAGCCATGAACACTGAGTTCAAACAATGTTAATCAAAATAAGACTTTTGATCAATATACAAATTTCTATTAAATCAGTCCTTGACAGCAATTAGTCTTACTGAATAGGAAAGACCTGTTACACTCTTCATGCTACCTGGTACAGGAAAGGGGCTTTAACTCTAAAAGTTCTCATAATAAACTGTATTTAGATTCAAGAAACAGTTTTAAGACCATTTATTTGTGAAGGAAACAATCTTAGGTTTAGAAGTTGGCAGGTACAGTGAAAAGCTTTTTAGTTGACTGAAATAAAAAAAAGAAAATCAAAACAGTTTTTAGCATAGGCGCTTCCCTTATGAAAACAAATTGCCTGAAAGCAAAGCACAGCAGTTTCTGCACAATGAGTGTGAGTCCCACCCCATCAGCAGGAGCAAGGAGAATGGCAGAAGTGATTTGCATTTCTATAGTTTCTTTGTATACCCACATTCCAAAAGCATTTCACAAAGCAGCAAATATCTTGGCCCACAAGAGGACTGACTGGACTGGGCAGTCTGAGGCCCAAGTACAGCACAGATCCCCACTCAGCTGTGAACTGGAGCAAAATTACCCCATACACAAAGAGAGTGGACTTGCTTTTCCCTGCATCTAATCATCTCAGTAAGTGTGGCTCATATATGCCAAGCCTCCCAACCCACTCCCCCCCCCCAAAAAAAAAAACCCACTCACTGTTCTCTTATTCTAGGCAATGGGCTTGCTCATCAGTTCCTAACCAGTTCCTTTCAAAACTCATTTCTTCAAATGTGCAACATACAATAAAGAGGGGGTTTCCGTGCCACAGCAGGGGCAGATACCCAGGAAGCAACAGGAGGGAAGCAGATCCCCATAGTTTACTTAGTGCTGTATAATGGGCGTAGGCCAGGGTAGCTTTACCTGGGCTTGGATATAAAAAAAATGGACTTCTGCTGCCTGTCTGATTCTCAGAGCCCTCTGCGAACACGGCTCGGGGCCAGCCCCTGCTGTAGTCCAGGCAGCAGCTCTGACTGTCCTCCAGGGGTCACAGTTGGGTTGTAAATCCCTCACTGAGCATGGGCTGAGCAGCCTGATTGGGAACAATTTATTTGAATCCTTCTTCATTAAGATTCAAATGAAATAAGGAAGGTAAAAATTGAACAGACTCAGAAATTGTGCCTTCCTGCTCCTGCAGTCAGTAAACATTTATTCACTAAGCTCCTGGCTTCTCTTTCCCTCTTTCACCTTACTCTGACTTGCTCCTCCAATCCTTCCTGCGTACTGTTTTAATGCATAATTAAGAAGGTCAGAATTAATGAAGCAGTGTGGAGTAAAGTTCAAGGAATCCCCAGGCACTATTTATTCTATTAGATCTTGGGCATGAATGTCAGATTGGCAGTGTGAGCGGCATGGGCATTGGCCCTGGCTGCATCCCAGGAACCACCCACCTAGGGAGACTCACCTGCACAGTCAGGTGATTCTGAAGCTCCTTCCCAGCAAAAATCACACGCAGCTGGTCAGCTGGAACCCCCTGTCGCTTAGCAACCACTTCCTTGAGCTGGAAGATTCTGGTGTCAGAATCGACCTCCACTGGAAAACCATAGCTGGAGTTGAACCGGACCAACACTAAACAAGAACATGGGCAGAGAGAGAAGAGAGAGCGTTACTCCCACTCCCAGCCTGGAATGGCCAGTGGAACTTCTCCGAAGCCACTTGCTCCTCACCTGCCCTCCAGTGAATGACACAGACTATCTCTCATTTATAACAGAGAACTTTATAAGGTAGAGCAATGGTTAGGGGGAAAAAAAAACAGTTTTCCCAAGGTGTTTCCTGCTTGTGCCCTAGTCAGTGACCTGCAAACCAAGATTGTATTCATTGTGTCTTTAATATCTATCCTGCAACAGAGGGAGTCAGGTGGAACACTTGCTTGGTTGGAATATTAAGATTCCCATGAGTTTATAGACTATCCTGCTCCAACAGACTGAACAAACAACCCCTCCCTCCACAGAGAGGACCCACTGCATAAAAATCAAAGGCAGCGTGTGGATGCTCCAGAGAGAAACAGAGGAAATGGAAGCCACGGTGTAGACAAGTGAATAGGACCAGGGGCCACATGATAGGGCTCTGGGCTTGGGGCTCTATGAAGGGGCTCTGGAGTCTGTGAAATGGTTGTAGGCTCTGGGTAAGGACTCTGGGACCTGTGTAAAGATTTTGCACTCTGTGTTCTTCACTCCCAGGTCTCAGTAGATTTCTAGAGAGATCGTAAATTAATGCCAAATCTGCTGTTGCAACTGCTCTCGTTAGACTCTGGCTGGAACTGACAACCTTTCTCACATTCTTCTCAGTTCCCCTGTCAAACTATCTCTAGCATTTTTTCACATCTACCAGCTGTTTCCAGTCATTCACCCTTTCCTCACTATTCAATATCAGGCTTTCATTCAATACCTTCTAGATTCCTATGCCATGTGTGGTAAGGCATGCCTCTAATCTCAACACTCCAAAGCAGAAGCAGCTGGATCTCTGCATTCTACGCCAGCCTGCTCTACACAGCAAGCTCCACAACAGCCTAGGCTACATAGAGTCCCTGTCTTAAAGAGGAAAATAAAACAAACAAACAAAAAATACTTTCTAGATTCTTGCATTTAGCTTCTCAACTAGTCTACTTTCAGTTTTGTAGTAAATTCTTTTGTTTTTAATTTAAAATTTTCTTCAAAATAGCATACAAAATGTTAAACAATGGTGTCAGACTGAGATAGGAACTTTCCAGTCAACTTTTGGGACAGGAACCTCAGTTCTTATCCTTGCTATGGTTCTGTCCTGGCTGAAGGTCAGAAGCCACACATGTGTTTGGGGGCTCTCGCTCCTGACCTAGTTTCTTGTTATCTTTCTTCTCCTTTTATATAGTTATCTGAAACCACAAATGAGCGTGCCACCAAATCTCCAGTCCAGACACACAGATGGAGAGGCACAGGACATCTCATGGTTGGACAAGGTAGAATTATTTCCCTACCCCCTGTTTCAACCCAGAAATGCAATATTACCCTCCTGCTGGGGATCCCTATTGCCAACACATTTCTTGGTCCTACTGCTTGAGCAGTACCTATGCTTGTGTGACAGGGCCGAACAGTGTGGAGGTCCCTCCAGGAAGCAGTACAGCACAGAGGTTAAAAAGGCATCCTTCAGAAGTAGGAGTGATATACAAGTCCTGTTGCTCCTTTATTGTTTAGTGGGCTAAAGGTAAATATATCAAACCCCCCTCTTCAATTCTCAACTTCATGACCCTGAAAAACGGATAGACTTTGGATGATGTTGTGTGACACAATGAACAATGTTCACAGTGCTTATACAGTAAGCTTCAACATTAATGGATATCTGTGTGTGTGTGTGTGTGTGTGTGTGTGTGTTCATTGCATGTAAGTGTAACACTAATGCTCAGTAGTTCTCAGCTCAACTGTGAGATGATCTGCTTAATAATATTTAGAATAAAATAATAACTATAGTGTCAGGGATAACCAGGCACTTACACCTGCTGGATTACCAGATTACCCTAGGTAATCTGGTCAGCTCAGTATTACTATACAATAGAGCAGCGCATGAAGTCCACAGAACTATAGTCACTGTTCTGTGGACACCAGCTTCTTTGTAATAAAATCAGAATTCATATACAGCTCATTCCATCCCTAGAGTAGCTGTCTAAGACCATCTGGGAGGAAAGAACATACTCCCTTTTCTCATGATAGAAAGGATTAACAACAGCAGTGCAAAAGCTCACTTCCTAATACAATGCAGTATTCCCTATACAAAAGAAAACTGGATAAGAAAGAAAAGAAAAGAGAAAAATGGTTCCAGGGAAGGAGCCAGCCTCTCAGAACAGGGAACAATGGTTATGAGAGACAGTGAAATAGAAATGACACCAACAGAGAACAGATGGTGCAGAGAACATTAGAGTAGAAGACCGCTGTCTGTTAAATATCTATAAAAGGTGATGCCCAGAAGAATAAGATATTCATGAAAAATACTAAATATCGAGAAAATGTGGCTTCTGTGTGTGTATGTGTGAGTGTGTGTGTGTGCACACGTGCGCACGCGATTTCATTCCACACCTTTGAAAATACAGGTGAAAAAAAAGAAAAAGATACACTAATAGCTGTCTTATATGCATAACATCTCAGATAAAGACTCAAAGACAACAAAACCATCAGTTATGTCACATGACAGGAGACTACACAGGACAATGACACGGTCATATTCTAAATTTTATCCGTTTTTCTACTACTGTGAATATATATTTTTTAAAAAGACAACACCATGGAGATGATGTAGAAGGAAGCTGCTGGGAACCATATTGAAGGTACTGTAGAACTATATTAAAAACCCCAAGAGACTATTCTAATGTTTTTTCTCAAGGATTAAATTGTGAAAATCCTACTGCAAGTGCAGGAGGAAAAGGTAAAATAATAACAGCAGAAATGAAACAATAAAAATCTGTATAACTGTTCAAATCATGTTTTAGATTTTATTAAGTGTTTATTGTTCTATAAATAGTCTTAGGTTCAATTTGCACAAATTATGAAAATTATATACAAATGGATATTTTTGAATAGTAAGTCTATTATACAAATTGATTTTTTAATTAAATGATCAAGTAAACCTACTGTAGATATCCAGTCAACAAAAATGCTTGCGTGGCTAAGAAGGACATCTTAACAGTAGGCAGGTCAATAACCAAATGTCATGGGGAAATGTACCATATCCCATATGTACAGCCCCTCAACTCCAGCCATGATTCCTAAGTGGGGAGAGGCTCACAGAAATCAAGGCACCTTTAGAGCCAGAACATCAGTACTTTGACTCCCGGACACTCTATCTCCTAATTTTATAATTTAGGACAAGTTGTCTGGTATCCTCCACTCCAGGTTGCCTTGTCTACAAAGGGTCTACCAGTGGGACAATATACCTCCAGCACCTGTTCCAGATTTCCTGTGATTGTCTTTCAGAACCATCCTGAGTCCTTACTGCAAAAAAGAGTTCCTTACTGTCTAGAGGAGCTGGAGCTCATTTTAAAGCCACAGTGCTGTTTGTGTTCAACTATGGAAGAGTACATGGTATTTGGTAAATACTGAGTAAAGCAGATTGTCTCAGGTCTTATCACTGTGTTGGATCCAAATCCTCTAAGAACAGAGATAAAAGAGAAATTTGGCTAGTCATTATTTTCTGAGATTTGATTATATAGTACAAGTTTGCAGTTTGTTTAGTCGTGTTCTTCTTTGTCTTTCTTCTTCTTCTCCTTTTTCATCTTCTTCCTTAGTACATTATTATAAAACCTCTTGCAGCCAGAAGTGTCTTATCACCTTTAATAAATCACATGAGTAAGGCAGAGCATCAATGACAATACACTCAGAAGAAAAACCATGAGATGCACGACCAATTTTCTTTGAGACAAGGTCTACCATGTGTCTATTTAGTCCAGACTGGTCTCAAGCTTGCCATTCTCCATCTTAAAAGCTGAAAAGATACTATTTTTTTCCCTTGTCATTTGGCTTTCATTTCCCTAGGTACTGGTGATGTTAAGTAATTTACAGGAGATCCAGGCTTTTGGTAAGGAAGTACTTTTGCAGGTATGAAGAATCACGTAAGCATTTTATCTGAGACAACCAAACAAAAGCAAGGCCCAAAGAAAATACTAACATCATCATATAAATTGGCTCTGTTCATCCACCAGGGCAAGACCTGGCTTCCAGGGGAAAGAATGTTCTAAAGTCCATAAGACTTTAGCTACAGCTGTACCTGGGTAAATACCATGAGCAAGTTTTGCTCCAGTAGTTAAAAATTGCCTAGGTATGTATTTTCAACCTGTGCTCTGGCAAGGCTTTCCTTCTCTTTTGAGAACTATCTGTAAGCCTAGTAACTTGTTTGAAACAAGAAAATGAGCAAACAAGCAAACAAAAACCATGTGTTCTCATTCCCCTTTAGTTGCAGACCCATTTTTCTGCATGGATAACTTTATTGAGAATTACTTATATTTCTATTCTCTATTTTTTTTTTAAAAATATTGCTGTACACGTCCATTTTGGAAGATTGCTTGTGGTAAATTAATGCCCTTCATATTTTCAATCCAGCATCACTTTCCTTGTATCATATATGCCCTTTGGAGGTACTCCATATCGTCTGTTATAAGATTTATAATACTTTTCCCCTTGGCATCTGCCTCTACAACCTTCTGGTATCCCCCTGTATCACAGGGCAGACTTCTGTGATTTCATCTTCTGGTTTCTCTTCCTTTGTTGCACTTACACACTTTTAGAACGGCACATGATTGTTAGGACGCTTTTTCTTTAGTATTTGTGTGCTGTCCAATGTGGCTTCATCCAATACAGGGCCATAGTTTTTGTTCAGATTTGCCATCTCCCTGGAACTGTAGATATCCACATTTACTAGCATCCAAGAGGTGCAATAAAATGAACATGGTCCCAGGACTTTGGTGTATTGCCACTATCTTTGATTGGTTGGTACCTTTTGTTAACTACATCTATAACATAACCTGAACTGTCTAACTTTCTTATTCTTCATCAACGACAATATGTTCCAATCTGTCATCATCTTTCGGAATGCTGCAAAGTTGCCTCATTTGCTTCTGTGCTTCAGTGTTTTATCTCTCTGGTTCGTTGCCTACTGGCCAACCAGAAAATGTTCTCTTCTGGAACGTAAATCAAAACAAATGGCTCCCCTATGTTGGCTGACTTTCCCTTGGTTTTCCTCTGCCCTCAGAGGAACAGAGTCAATTCTTACTCTGGACACCAAGCCTTCATGATCAGGATCTGGCAACCTCCTCTAAACTCTGGGGCCCTGGAATACCACTCCTAGGCTTGGCCACGAAGCTCTAGCTTGACACTTTCATCACCCTCTAAGTACTTTATTTAATCCCAGTTCTAGTTCCTCCCCCCTCAGATGAGCAAACTCTACAGAAAGTGTTAACATTCACAAAGTAAAACTGGTTTCAATCCTGATTGCTTATATTCATTCTTCAAATCACTGAAAAAAGGGTTGAAACTTATTAGTCACGTACATGGAACTTCTCCTATAATTTGTGATATACTTCCAGTGATTAAAATGTAGATTAAGAAATAATAAAAAGGGGTCTGGAGAGATACTCAGTTATTAAGAGGCCGGGCTACTCTTCCAGACTACCTGTGTTAAAGTCCTAGCACCCACATGGTGGCTTCCTACAACCATCTGTAACTCCAGTTCCAGGAGATCATCCTGAGTGAGCTATCCCAGAAGCAGAAAGATGCACATGGTATATACTCACTCATATAGACATATAATATAGGATAAACCTACTAAAATCTGTATACCTAAAGAAACTAATATAGAGGGAGGACTCTTGCTAAAATGCTCAATTCCTATCCAGAAAGGCAAAGAGGATGGACATCAGAAGAAGGAGAAAAGAGGGAACAAGTCAGGAGCCTGACACAGAGGACCTCTGAAAAGCTCTGCCCTGCAGACTATCAGTGTAGATACTGAGACTTATGGCCAACCTTTGGGCAGAGTGCAGGTAATCTTAGGAAAGAAATGGGAAACAGTAAGATTTGGAGAGGACAGGAACTCCATAAGGAGAGCAACAGAACCAAAAAATCTGAGCACAGGGGTCTTTCCTGAGACTGCTATTCCAACCAAGGACTATGCATGGAGATAACCTAAGACCCCTGCACAGATGTAGCCCATGGCAGTTCAGTATCCAAGTGGGTTCCGTTGTAATAGGAACAGGGACTGTCTCTGACATGAAATGATTGGCCTGCTCTTTAATTACTTACCCCTGAGGGGGAAGCAGCATTACCAGGCCACAAAAGAAGACAAGACAGCCACTCCTGATGAGACCTAATTGACTAGGATCAGAAGGAAAAAAAGAAGTCCTCCCCTATCAGTGGACTTGGGGAGGTGCATGCATGCAAAGGGTGGAGGAAGGGAGGGATTGGGACAGAAGGAGGGAGGGAACCACGGGGGGGGGGCGGATACAAAGTGAGTAAAGTGTAATTAATAAAGAAAAATAAAATAAAATTTAAAAAAGAAAAATAAATAAATATAATTAAAGTATTGCCTCTGAAATGAAATAAACAACAGTCATAGGGAAAGAAGACAGAGTTTCCACAGATTACAGTCACAATATCTGTGATACAATAACAAAATTAGCAAACAATTAAAAAAATCAGAAAAGTAGGGTATGTTCTGAAGAGATATGGAAGGCAACCGAGGGAACCCCAACATGGCTCTAATTTTGTACTGAAAAAAAAATGTTTAAAGCAGTTTATATGATTATCCTCAATTAAGGAAAACAAAAATATTCTTGTTGTTAGTGGAAAGTCATAACAGACACATAGAACAATGGAAATTATAAAACAGAAGCAAATGGGAATTTATGGACTAAAAGTATATTTGGAAGAAAAATATTGGATGAACTGAATAACCAAGTGGAGACAGACAGTGTCTGTGGAGAGGAGATATAAAGGAGACTAAAATTGTTAAGAAACCAGAATAAGAGACATTAGGGATTGATTAGGTAATCCATTGACCGTCTATGTGTTGTCACCACTTGCGAGAGCTTATAAATCACGTGGCCCCACCCTCCCAGTGCTCCCTGGTTGAGTTAAAAGTGCTTCATACCTCACATGGCAATACATCTATGTCTCTGCATGCTCTCAGCCTCCCAGGCTGGACACAGACCCCAGGATGAAGATTCTGAACCCCTCTGGTAGGCAAGGGACCCAGCATCTCAGAAAAGAGCAACCCGTAAGAATTTCACCATGGCCTTGACACAATTGTGTTACTTCTTTATTTCCACCTGACTATGCATTCGCCTCCCTCCCTTGCCTCATTCTCTAATTCTCTGCATTTCTCAGAATTAATTTTTCCATTTTCTTCCTTAATTTCTGACTAGAGTTTACATTATGAGAGATGAAGAATGGGAGGTAGGAAATGCAATTAAGAATCCATCTAACTAGGTATATATTATGGCTGAGAGTCTGGCTTCAGGAACTGCTGGCTGGGCTTGAGGTCTAGCTCTGCCCCTTCTTTGTCACCTCTGTAACCAGGGCTCACATCTACTGTCCCTCCATCAATTTTGAGTCAAATGGGAGGTAATAATAGTAATTACTTCATACAGTGGTTGTGATAACTAAAGAAATAAAAACAATGAAGTAAAATCCAGTCTAGCACATGGTAAATTTAGTTATTTGCTTTTACTGGAATTCCAACATATTTCTTAGAAGTAGCTGTGTTTACCATGTCAAATACACAATACTAATGTTTAGATAACTGCAAAATGTAGCCTTTTCTTTTCTGCTGGCATTCTGGCCTGCTGCACTGCAGAGGACTCAGTAATTGATCTCAAGTGATGGTGCGCTGATACTGGGATCTTCAGCTCAGATAAGGCTCTATTTTCAAAGTGCTTGCGAGGACATTATCTCAGCTAATCTTCACGAGAGCATTGAGAGATAATTGGGACAAAATTTACTATTTCTACCTACAAGATGAATAAAGAGGAAGAGGAGCTTGCCTACTATTTACGGGGGGGGGGCAGAAACAGGCACTCATGCCTCTCAATTTCTTGCTTTTGCAAGCATAATTTTCATAATGAACTGTTAGTCCTGGCCTAAGAGGACACAGGAGAGAGAGCAGTCCTTCCTTCCATCTCTTAGGGCTCGCATACCCTCCCAATAAATCCAGTATGCCTGAAAACGTATTCATGTGGATATGCTCAGAGACTGGGTCCTCTTCTCTGGTGTCTCTCTAGTGCACCACAACAGGCTAAGAGGACATTTGATATTGTTGGTTACTAAGAAGTCCCAATCACCTACAGTCAAATTCTTTACCTTCACAGAAGGGTTAAGGTTGACATTAGGAAGAGGGTTTTTTGTTGTTGTTTGTTTGTTTTTTCTTCATCTCAGACTGTTTTATGTCATTTGGGTTGGATTATTCTAAATTCAGGCAGGAAAAAAAAATGATGGAGATGTCTACTATCTTGGCTCTTTTACCGCTGGGAATTACCATGGAAGTACATTATCCTCAGAGTCTCTCAGATGGTCAGAACTAAGGTGATTGCTTATAATACTAATGAGGAATTACATCATATCATCCAGGAAGCAAACTCCTGGCAAAGTTCCTTTCCTTACCTAGCCTGCCTTCCCTCCATCCATCCACCTATCCATTCTCTACCCTCTATCTTCCATCCTCTATCATCCATCATCTGTCCTTCCACCCACCATCAATGCATCTTCTATCCTCCAATCTCCACCTTCCTCCATCCACATAGATGCACCTATGTATCTACCCTCTACCCACTCAGCAAACCACTCATTCATCAATACCCCTATCCACAGTGGAATAATATTTCAAACACAACAAACGAGGTATTCAGATGTTTTTTATGGCAAATTAATACTGATTGGTAGGATAATTTAAAAGCAATTAGCTCTACTAATCACAGCAAAAGAAAACCAATCTATAAATTGCTTCAGTTAAATATATAGTACAAGGTTTTAATAAAAATATTTAAAGTAAGATAAAAATTAATTGTAAATATTAGCAAAGGTGTGTTAACTGTATATTTCATTTTCCCAATATTTTCTAAATATGTCAGATTTAATTAAGTGCTTCTAAATGACAGACTAGCATGCAAACTAAGTGAATTCTAATCTTTCTGAGATCTATTTGATACACCTCCCAGAAAGTGAACAAGTGAATGATTTATATCAGTGTTTTAAAACTGAGCTGTTTGTAATTATTTTTAACAAAAATAAAGGTGTACCAAATTTAATTAGAAACTTATTGATAGACAACTGGGATATTTGTAATAAAGAATTACTAAATATGTTTGTTGTTACATCGTAAGTTTTAAACATTTATAGAATGAAATGATGATGCTGATGATATAATAAAACCTATTTCTATATTTAATCGCTACGTACTTATTAACAAGTGCTTACAACAACTATAGAAATTAAAAGAAAATAAAACAAGATGATGAGCCCATCTCATTATATCATGTTATATGTAGCCATGTTCATAACTCTCTTACAAATTAGGGGTAAAAAAACACCTCAAGGGCCAGGAAGATGGCTCAGTGGAAAAGAGAAAGGCCATGCAAGTGTGAGGACCTGAGTTTGGGCTCCAGAACCCACATATAACCATCAGGAGAGTGCATGCCTGTAACTCCAGTTCTTCTGCAGTGAGGGTAGAGGTGGAACTGACTGCGGACAGCAGTAGAAGTACTTTTAGGGGCAGGGAGGAGACCAGGGAGGGAGTGTGGGGTAGGGAAGGGAATGAGGGAGTGGGATACAGCTGGGACACAGAGTTAACAAAATGTAACTAATAAGAAAAATAAAATTAAAAAAAGAAGTACTTTTGTTATAAAACTTGGGGAGGGAGCTGTTACAACGTGCATCCCAAGTTAGGTCTGGCCATCTACCCTCTATACAACAATGAAAAGAGCCAAAATAATAAAAAGCACAAAATGGATTTATTTAATATGTCCACATTGAAATAAGGAACACAGAGAACTATCAGAGCCATAAAATCTGTCTTTTAGGCCCAGAAATGAGATGAAATTTTAAATTAAAGACCCAAAAACATGAACATCTAAGTAGCCAGTCATGATGTAGTTCTGCCCACTCCTGACCCATCATTATCTGGGATTCAGTTTCATCCTGTGATATCTCTTCTGGGAGACAAGTTGCCCTTCTGGTTGGCACCTTTTCTTTCCCCCACTGGGAGATTCCTGCAGAAATTCTCATGGAGGGGGCATTGTAGTTTCAAAGTCTGATAGTCAGATTAACCCACACACACAGTTTATCTTCTGTGAGGCCAGTTTCATGCTGAGTACTGACTTTAAATAAAATCAAATAAATAAGACTTTATTGTGTGGACTAGCTAGAAAACATGGAAGCCATGATGAACAGGGTGACTGTGGTGCACATTCTTGCTGGCAAGTGTAAATAAAACAGAGTTAAGCAATAAGAAACAAACCATTTTAAATAATTAAAAGTGGCCTTTTTCATGAATCATTAAATAACAGCAATGAAGAACAGATCACATTTTAGCATTTATTTGACTATTTTAACTTCATTATTTAAAACTATAGCAATACCATATTTTGAAAGCAAATAATCCATTTTTCTATTAACTTAAAATGTGCAAAGAAGTATACAGCTCTACTACTTTTATGGGATATTTGGGCAGAACAGTTTGAAGACTACTGACTAATGTGAACAGAGGCTAAATTTACCATGGAGCTGATCAATATAAGCAAAGACACACAAAATACAACAAACCTGACTTTAAACACCAACAGGCAAGACCAACCATTCCATTACTGATACAGAAATAGACCCTAGAGACCACACTGCAATGGAATTTTGTTTTAACTACAGATAAAATGTTTTTAAGAGGTAAATTTATTCTTTCTTATTTTTATATTGAAAAAAAATTTAAGCAATTTTGAAATTTCACTTACAGTAACAAAATGTTTGTAATAGTCAAGAAATATAGCTCCTTGGATATGAGTATCATTCACAAGTACTGTGTGAACACAGTCCATGGATAAATCATCCCAGTGTATATATTTCCCTCTCAGAGACTAGATAGTTCACCAATTGTGAACACAATTAAAGCAAATTTCGTTCCATTTTTCATTTAATGGCTTCCATGGTAGCAATTTATTTATTTGTTACAAATAAGCTTTCTATATAATTTTAGACATCAAATAAGTATAAATAAATAAATGAGTTGAATTAGAAGAAATAAATGTTCCTGTGAGCCAATATAAATTACCAATTTATGGATTCAATATTTATAAAGTCACAGTCTAAAGACAGCCCTACCTGAATCAACAGCTGTCATACAGGTGGAGCAGTCAAGGCAGAGTACACATTCATCCATGACAGTACTGGTTTAAGCATACAAAAATTAACAGGCTACATTTTTGGCTCACTTAGCAAAAAATCACTACTAATAGTTAGCTAAATGACCAGTTAGCTAGTAAAAGGAAGGCATAAAGGGTTAATAAAAAACTGTTTGTAAATACCCCCAACTTCTCAGCAAAGTTTCTGGCAGTGGCTCAAAATGATGCTGAAGAGCATAAGCTTGAAAATAGAGGCTCTCAAGCCAGAGCTGCTTCTCAGCTTCCTTGCTGGGTTGCTCACTTTTGGGGGACTTTAATGTCTTCAAACATAAAACAGTATTATTTATTTTAGAAGGATTTTAGAAGTATTAAATGGCTTCTTACATCTAATTTTTTTAATATTAATGCAGAGTCTATAGTATGCATTCAATAAATGGTACCAACTATAAACAATTAAAAAGTAACCGTTTTTCAAAATAAATTGGGAAAGATCTATCCATTCAACATCAAATGATGTTATATTCTTAAACAATTGGGAATTGTTTTTAAGATCTAAACTCTCAGGCACGCTGGTGGAAATGTAAGATAGTGAGGGACTTGGAAAAACAGCCAGGCATTTCTTTAAATAGTTACAGGGTTCTGCCTCAGTTATTACAGTCTTGGGTGTCTGCTCACGGATATTAAAACTGTCTCCACATTAAAAACAAATGTGTGAATGTGCTTCCCAGCAACTTCTTAGTAGTCAAGAGGTAGAAAATGCTCCAAGCCCACCTGGCAAGTGAGTGAATGTGAAATAAACACAGTGTATGCTGTTTGCCTTTAGGAGGTAAATCACTGACTCATACTAGCACCTGGATGAACCTTCCGACCATTATGCTCAACAAAAGAAGCAGGGAAAGGAAATCTCATGTACTATACCATTCATGTTTAATGTCCAGAACAGGCAAACCTGGAGACAGACAATACAATAGTGAGAGCCTAAGGAACTCCATATATTCTGCAGCCAATGGAAGGCTTTGGGAGAAGTGAGTTACTGATAACAGGAAATAGACTTCCTTTTATTGGAAATGAAAATGGTCTAAAGTGCTGGATGTATCACCTCCCACCTGCAATCTCAACTCTGCCAGGTGAGGCAAGAGAGTTAGAAGTCCAAGACCAGCTTGGGCTACATAGTGAGTCTGAAGTCAAGGCACTGTGCAAGCGACTGTGTCGACAACAGAGGAAATCTAAGTTTGTTGTGATGATAACTGAAGAGCTGGATTGCTGAACACTGAGGAATTTTGCTATTTTAAAAGCATGAATGCTGAAGAGAACTGATTACTGACTACTATAGTGAGTGAGTTCTAGCCAAGTGAGGTTGTACTGTATTTCACTGGCCCCACCCTGAGACAAGCAAACATCTATCAACCACTGAGTGTTTTGTAATAAGCAAACATACATCACACCCCCACACACATTATAATTGTCATTTTACCTATCACAGAGGCTGGCATTTGTGAGGACCTATACAACTTGGAAATGTCATATTTACACTTCTCTGCTTGCTTTTATGATGTGACAAAGATTAGCTGTTAAATATCTCAGAGTTGCAATACTTCAGACTGCTGCTCTAAGGACCAGAAAAGGTGTTAATGGGATGAAACTAGGAAGCACATATTTCAATATTCAATTTAAAAAATTATTTCAAGTTACTCCCACTGTTCTAACGTTCATATGCTCTGAAATAAATAGTAATAAGATTCAGACAGAGTTGCTGGTGACACTAAAATTCATTAACTCACCAATAAATACTCACTAAATCAATAACTATGTGTTAGCCACAGGGATAGGAAGTGATGTGCAAGAATGAATAACATAGCCTGGGAACAGAAATGTTCATGGAACTTGAAAATGGAACCAGAAAATGGTGCACACTATAGTCAAGCTCGTGTGTATCATAAAAAATAAAAAAAAGCCTGAGAAAGAGGAGGCAGTGGGGAAAGCTGGAGCCCAAATATCCAGAAAGCCTCACTAGGACTGGGAGAGAAACAAGCATGCCAGCTAGATGTGCCCGGGCACAGATGAAAGTCCACTTTATTAATCATGCTTTTAGAAATCACTACACTTCTTTTGAGCACAAAGTTGTCATCTGTGTAGTAATATGTTTGTGTCAGTGAGGAAAGGCCAGCTGGTGTGATGTGATCATGGGAACATAGTGCTCCTTGAAGCCTTTTACAAGCTGGGGTTTCTCTCCCATGAAAAGATTATGACATTAAAGCAATGTATTAACAAGTGGATAGCGTCCTGGCCATCACACACATTGGGAGTGTGAATAAGAATTACTGAAAAGAAGCTGTGTCTGCCGAAACTGACTGACAGAACAGCAGGTTGTGGGGAGGTTGGAATGTTGCA
The DNA here is from genome assembly GCF_907164565.1 of Psammomys obesus. Classification (NCBI taxonomy): domain Eukaryota; kingdom Metazoa; phylum Chordata; class Mammalia; order Rodentia; family Muridae; genus Psammomys; species Psammomys obesus. The sequence goes on from NW_026592890.1 coordinate 9,125,246, forward strand.
GGTTCAGAGGCTAAGTTACCTTTCACTGGGCTAGTTTTAGTCCTCTCAAACAGCCACCTATATGTTTGAACTAACATTTTGTGACTAATCTATAAAAATGTTTTGGGATCTATTAACAGACTAACAGCTTCTACCAACCCAAAAGCTAAAATTGTGGTTAGATATCATCTTGAGCCTATAGAAAACCTCCCCCATCTTACAGTAACCACCTTTCTGATATACACACCTATGTATTTTTAGCTTACCTTGATTCATGATTCCTTGTTCTGTAAAATTATAAAACTTCATGAAACTGCTTCCACAATGGAATATGAAATTAGAAGTAACCTAAATCCTTGTTCCTGGGTTATTGTCACTCAAATGGCTCCAGAGTAAACTCTCTCTTATTCTCTTTAAGATGAGAGCTGTTTTTGTTGTTGTTTTGTTTTGTTATGCATAAGCACAAGGAAAATCCTAAAGCCTCTACATGTCTGTATTTTAAAATAAATAATATTCAAGCAGATTAGAATTATGACTAAGCCTCTGGAGCCAAAAATTACTTTACAAATGTGATATCAGACACGGGTGTGCATGATATCTCATGACAGCTCCAGCTCGACCGTGTGAGCTGATGCTGTGCGTGTGTGTGTGTGTGTGTGTGTGTGTGTGTGTGTGTGCATGCAATGTGGTCCAGCAAGGTAAATAAATATGTAAGTAGACCATATGATATTCTTAGGGCAAACACAAATGCTGAAGAGTAGGGTGAAATGAAAAAAACTTGCTTTAGGACAGGATGTATAAAAGTCTTCTTTGAGCACACTGGTACTTGGGATGATACAAAGTCCCAGCACACATCTGTATAAGTCACTTAGCCCCCAGGGCTGCAGTTTCCTCCATTATCGAACCAAGACTACCTTTCTAACTTACTTCAAATGATTCCATGTTGGAAAAATGTAACAGAATATTCAAGACTGTTTAAAGCAAAAATATTCCATTAAATTCTATTAATAACAACAGAGCACAGTAACAAGCAGATCCCAAGTCTTTCTCTGAGAGACCATTTTCCACGGGTTCCTCAATTTTTCTGCAATCACCTCAGTGCCTCAGAGTTGGACTGTCTTTTTAAGGATGTTTGCATAGAAAATCTCCTTGGAAAACATAGACATCATTCTAAAAGATCTAGCTTCCCTGAGCTTGGGTCCTCCTCTTTAATAGCAGCCACTGTGTGTACAGCTTTTAACACTGTCCTATTGGAACTGGGGCTTGTGTGATGGCGATGGCATGGCTTGCTGCAATTGCTATGAGCCATAAACTGTCCTGTGCTGACCAGGCTGTCTTTGGTCTTCTATCATTACGCATGAGGCTGCAGTGTGTTCTAAAGGTAAGTGAAAAGCTCCTGACACTTCACTCTTGTCTCTTAGGTCATTATCAGTTTTTTTAATATGAACTGGGTTTTGTTTCAGCCAAAGTGAACCATTGGCTGAAATCAAATGCAAGTCTGTCTTTTAATAAAAAAAAAAAAAAAAAAAAAAAAAAAATTGCCATGTCCTTTTTGAAACAAGAATACATACCTTATTTAAGCTTTAAACTATTTGTTTTTTCAGGAAGTACGTTCCATAGAGAGGATTCTAACGATCCTTTTGCCTTTGTGTCAATTTGAAATATAGCGCTGCTTTCCTTTCCCTTTGAAAACTTGTAAATGCTGGTTAGAAAGGGACAACATTACATTCACACCTAAGACTTGATCTAAATTGAGTATGCCTTAGTCAGGAGTATACTATCGCATAAACAGAGACAGAGAAAATAACTAAATAAATGAATTTTATAAAGCACTGGCAGATCAATGTTAAAGCATTTCATTCACTTTTCCAGTTTTTGAAATCATTTGTCATAATTTTGTTTTCATTTTTTAAGAAAATAGTGAAATCTCTGATATGATTTCCTTAAACAATACAGCTCTTGCATATAGAGCAGAATAAACTTTCAAAGTCACATCTTACTCAATTGCAAATCCATTTATAATGACTGCTCCAACATTTCCCCACCAATGATCCCTCTCCTTTCCATTGCCCTCTCTTGACCCCTCCCCTTCCCACTATGGCTTGAGTTGGGGTGAGGAGACAGTATGTGTGACAGAGTCTGATTCAGCATGTTCTCACCCAATTGATAGGCGGCAAACCTAAGAATCTCCCAACTTCGCCAAAGACAATTTTATCACCAGTTTCATTGCAGTTTATCCTGTCATGCCAGGTATCACTTTAATAAATAGAGCAAAGAAAAGGCAGCGGGTGGTCAGAACATTTATGTGCTCTAAGAAGGGAACTGGCTTATCTGTCAGCTTCTCCCTTTTGACACTACCAAACATATCAACCGTGTCCTGACAATGCTTATAGATGTTCCTTCATTACCAGGAGCATTATTGTTAATTTTCAAGACAGACTTTAAGGGTTAACAATTTTTCTTTTCTTATCAAGGGTTCATCTGCTGTAATAGTGATTCTCTGCTTGTCTTTAAAGGATATTTTCCTGGAAATTTTATTATGTTTTTCACTACACTATCTATTGCAGTCATGTTATTAACCCACAGAATTCTGAATTTTTGCTCACAAACAAGCAGGTGGGTCTCATTTCAGTTACACAAAACCCCCTAAACACTGCTAGCTTCATTCTTTCAAAGGGAGAATTTTAATGTATTCAGGGATGTAACTAACCATCATCATTGACTAGTCCCAAATATTTTATCAGTTCCCAGCCCAATTCTCATTCCTCAAATCATTCCATATTCTTCCCTTCCTTCAGCCCTTTACAATCATTAATTAATTTTCTGTTTCTATGGATTTGTCTGTTTGTGCATTTCATATAATAAACTTGTGAAATATGTCACCTTTTACAGAGGTCTTCTTTCAATGAGCTCAAAGCTTTCAAAGTATCTGCATTACAATGTGAGTTTGGTCCATTACTATTCATGAAAGAGTAATTCTCCATTCTATCTGCTGATCAACTGATGGACATTTGAGTTGTTGCTGCCTTTTTGACTAAAAATATAAAATAACACTGCTGTGGACATTTTGTGAATAGTTGTCTAGAGGATGTGTGCAGACGTTGTCTAGGCAGGCTTTTGTCAGACTAATGATGGCAAGTGCTTTCAGTTGTGTTTCTAGTAGCAAGCTTGTGCTTTAAGCAAGACATAAGTATAACCTCAGTTCCTCACAGTGCATATTGCTGATTATCCTCAATTCCTTACAGTTGGCATTGCTTCACTGGTCATTACAGTCCTTACGCAGGACTCATAATAAGATATGCCAGGAAAACAATCGTGTTATAATTTTCAAATGTATCTGTTATATTGCCTTGATTCTATTTTATACTTTAACCAGTTCCAAGATTTCCTCTTTAACTCAGATATGAGTTTGAATTTTAAATTATAAAGTGTGTTCACTTTGAGAAGTTAACTGAATAACACAATGAAGTCATTAAATACAGGCTGTTGGCATTTACAGATAAATCGAAAGCATGGTGCAAGCCAGAAGCTGAGATTGGGTACAAGGATGTGTAAATAGGTGGTAAGTAGATACTATAACATTTAAGACTTCATCCTTTCTAAGTATGTAGCTTGTGGCACTAAGTATTTCATTTTTGTCCAATAATTACCAGCACCCATTTCCAGAGTGTTTTCACCTTTACAAAAAAAGGTTTATACCCATTAAACACTCATTCTACTTGCCAGCCTCCACCATTCTACTCTGTATTTAAGGAATCTGACTAGAGATTTCAGGTAAATGGACTCACGTGAAGCGATGCTCTGTGTGTTGGGCTCATTTCCTACATCCTCAACGCTCATTCATACTGCATCATGTGAGGATTTCTTACATTTCCAGAGCTCAATACTATCCACTGCTATTGGACACTCCTTTTTATTTATCCATTCATCTGTTGACAGACACTTAGATGCTTTTGTCTCCTGGCTTTTTTAAATGCTGCTGTAATGAGCATGGATGTATAAAGGTGGACTTGCATCTTTGCTTTCAGGACTTGGGTGGCGGTGTATTCCCAAAAGTAGAACTGTGGTGATATTCTGCAAATATTTCTACCATTTTACATGTGGTCAGCTGTGCACAAGTTGATGCTAAGTTTTGAGGAAATAGCCTTTTTAGTAGACTAAAGTTAAGCCAACAATTCTAAATAAAACTTTGTTATGCCACAAATCTACATGAGATTTTGGTTGTCACAGAACTGTATAGATCAGTGAGTATATACATGTTCATGTAGATAACAGTATTAAAAATTTTCTCAACTACAGCTGCACAGGCCTGAAGAAATTAACAGAGAAGTTACATGCTCTGCCTTGCTACCAGAATAACTGTTGTCACCTATTCGAAGTGGTATGAGCTATTCTCTGATGAAATTTGCCTTTAATTTCAATATTAAATTACACTAGCATTAAAATTACTTAGTTTCCTAATAGCATTAGAAAATGTAGTCAACAAATAAAGCAGAAAAATTTCAATTTCTTATTTTTGCAATAAGAGAACCCAAGCCTGAGACTGGCCCTGTCGCTAGGGTGATTTCTTGTGGGGCAGCACCTTATCAGAGTGCAAAATGTCAAAAACCATGGAATGTACTTATATATTTTTGACACATTGTTTCATCATTTTCTGTCTGTTACTATAAGCACATAGGGCAGTAAGAGAAGAAGGCAAGGGAAGTAAAGATAAGAAGTGGAGGCAATAACTCTACAATGGTTAAGACGTAAGACAATTTCTAATTTCACCAGTGTTGGAACCCCTCCAGATTGGACACACCTAGCTGAAGATCTGAAGCAAATATCCACAAAGGAGAAAAACCACTACTGTCTGTTTCCCTGGGTCTAGGTTATCTCCCTCAGAATGATTGTTTCCAGCTCCAGCCAATAACCTGTGAATTTCAGAATTTCATTTGTTAAAGTTTCATTAATTTTTATGTGTGTGTTTGCCTGCACACCTGTCTATACATCACATATGTGCCTGGGGCTCAGAGAGTTAAGAAGATGGGATCATATCTCTTAGAACTGGACGTACAGATGGCTGTGAGCCACCATATGAATGCTGGGAATCAAACTCAGGTCCTCTGTAAGAGCAGCCAGTGCTCTTGACCACTGAGCAATCTTTCTAGCCCCAATTTTGTTTTTCTTAAAAGCTAAACAATATTCACTGTGTAAATATATACATTGTCACTGATGGGTATCTAGCTGTTTCTATTTTCTGACTAGTCATCTCTCACTCACGAAGCTTCTTTCTGCAGTAGATGATTATTAATATTGAGAACTACAACTGGTCAAGGTGCAGAGAAAGGGAACTACAGTGTCCAGCCCTAAGCAAGACATCTATCACAACCCCTTTTTCCAAATCTCACTGATCATTGCAGAGGAGGGGGTCGGATGATCAGAAGGGCCAGAAGCAGGGTATGCCTACAAGGAAAGAGCATTTTCTGGATAGAGGAGGGCAACTGAACATTAGAATTCACAGCAGGTGAGAAAGCATACAAAACACCTGGTGGAAAGGCACATATCCAAGAGTATATGGCTAGCACCAACTGTACTTGATGAGCTTAAAAAAGAAAGAACACGCTGTTGAAAGGACAGGTCCAAAGACATCAATATACAAAGTGACCCTTTTCATGAAGGCACTATTTATCATGTGTGTGTGTGTGTGTGTGTGTGTGTGTGTGTGTGTGTATGCCTGTTTGTATGTGTGTGTGTTTTCGTCTATCTGCCCTTCTCGCTGTCCATCTGTCCAAACCATAAGAAGGTAAAAGGTGTTAAAATTCTATTAATTATATAAGTAGTTTTGAGTGTTTCACTTATATACATTAATAGGAAATTTTGTCACCAAAAAAACATAATTTATGGAAATTTATTCAACATTAATTGATACCTCTTAAGTGCCCCTGCAAATATAATAAAATTGGTTTAGAGAAGAATGTGGTAGTATTTTAAATAAACAGTTATTTTATAGAACATCACACCCAGATTTTAGTCCCACTCTGTATTTCTGTCTACAGCCCCTAGATATATGGGGAATGATACATTCTAATGTATTTCTGTATATCAATATTTTGTTATATTATTTCTTAAGCCAACAAGTCGAAATAATAACTAGTCAGAAAGAAAATACCAGAACCAGCAATATTTTTGCTTTCTTGTCATACTTGCAAATATATATTTTTATGTTTGTAACAGAAGCTAATAATGAAACAGGCCTAACTTATTACTTCAGGATTGATTGCAGAAAGAGCTCCTACCTTTCTTATGATGTAGAAATATATACATGTATTGATAATGTGTGTTTGTGATAAATTACTTCAAGAAAATAACTTTTCCTGTCTCCCTGTCTTTATCCTTACATCTTGAGTTATGAGGTCCTTGTGTGTGTCTTTAGGGGGCAGCAGGGATCATTCGTGGCATTGGTTCTGTGCGTCATCACTTAATATCTACCTATGCTTTAGGCATTCATTATATTGCTTTTATTGTGAGTGAAATTTGACATATCACTCTTCATATGTAAGTCTACTTCTACCGTGGAATAAAATATTGCCAGAACAGTCTTTGTTTAAGTATATATATATTTTTTCCTTTTTAACACTATCCATTTGTTTAAGGCTAAGCGAATTGAGCTAATTTCTCATTGTTAAGAAAGGTAACAGAGAACTATTTGCTCATTTTGGGAAATAAGCAGCTAGTAAAGTATCCCCCACTTTCCCAGTTTCTAGATGAGTACTGGATCACATGATGAAGCACAACTGGTCTCTAGACACACACGGAGTCTAGCTGTTATGACAATTTCCCATTAATCTGCTGTCTTGCGTGTCTGCTAGCATCACAAGCCTCAGCTAACGTGTGGACTACTTGAGGAAACCCTCTCAACTCATGATTTGAAATTACACCTGATCTCCTCACTTCGTTCATGCAGATGCTTCTTCCCTTTATTCTTATTCACTGCAAAATTCATTATCTTGGAAATATGTCATTCATGAAGATTAATTTTGACCCCTCTGTTTGCTAGTCTGTCATAAGCACCTGCCACATAATAACTACAGAATAAACAGCTATAACATGAATACATATGTATGAAGCATGACATGTATTCATTAGAGACTCTATCACAATTTATCCTAACTTGGTTGTCATCAGTGACTGTCCTATTCTACCATTTCTTCCTCAAGTCTTTTCTGAGAGAGTGCCGATTATCCACAGACAAAACTTAGGCATTGTCACCAGCCTTAGTCTGGCAGAATAAAAGACCCTTTCCCTTATTCTGGTAGTTTGGTCTTTGATTCTATCTCTACAGCAGACCTTGGGCTTCCCTACTTCCAGTTCCTCTGTCTTTCTTTTTCTCATACTCTTCTATAGGATTTTGGTCATTTGTACTTGCCCTGATCAAGAATTCTCCTGACAGAAGAATAAATGTATTATTACTTCCCACTGAGGCTATGCAGTATCTTCCCTTCATTCATAGACTGAACCTCGTATTGATTACAAGTTTCAGGGTGTATTACCAGACTCACATTTATCCTCATCCTTCATCCACAGCACAACTACACAGTCTACCAAACTCTCTCTTCTGACCTGCATTCTGAGGTCAGTCTTTCTGGAAAGAACAACATTCTGTCTAGATGTTAGATAGATAACTTGCTCCTCCCTCTCTTTGGAGCACTCCTTACTCCTAGGTATCAGGATTATCACGTCCATTGGACAAGTTTCCTAAATGTGTCCTTCACACAAGATCTTTCTGCATGACTCTAATTAAGCTCCATTTCTCCTAAGCACACTCTCTCTCGCTCGCGCTCTCATTAACTGCTGCCACAGTCCTTATAATTTTAGTGGTTTACTTGCTATCTATTAAAAATAAAGTTCCAATAGGAAGAGAAAGGGTCATTGACTCTTTGTGTTCACAGGAGCTAATAAGGTACCTAGCACTTACTAAGAGTCCCAAAAGTAGCGAGAGGTCAATAAACTTAATAGTCTTCCTCACTGGATGGTGTATACTCACCTCTGTAATTGGCTTAACACTAAAAAGTGAGGTTATGAACACTGAATGAAGTAGATGACAAACAAATTTTTCACTGGTTGTGAGTTCCATCCAGAAAACTTTTCATTCACTTAATTTAATAGGCACTGTTTTAGGAGTTATGGACCCAAGAAAAAAAAACTCCACTTGAAAAAATCTCTACCCTCATGAAGATTGCCTTAGGTGGTGGGTGTGAGACAGAATAAAATAGAAGCATAAAACACTAATTTTCCTTTCTGCTTTAAGCACCTTTGTGGTTATTTTGAGGCAAAGCTACTCTTAAGGCAGTCATGTATTTTCAGGTTAGAAGTTATTATGGATAGAACCTTTTGTTGTTGTTGTTGTTAGTTATGACAATCACAGCAGACATCTTGGCTTTATCCCCACTGCATTTTCTCCTTGCCACTCTGCTTTACCCTATTACTTAACTCATCATTTCTTATAATGAAATTATTAAAATGTATTTGGTTATTTGCTAAATATTAGATGCTAATATTTTCCTATTGGTAAGAATTTCTACAAATTAAAATATTCTACACTTAAATTATTAAATAAATATAGGCTTGTTACTAAAATTTATAAAGAAAAATGAAAAGTACAAGTTGCATACATTTCTATTCTTTCATAGCACAATGCAGGCATGCATTCTGATGCAGATTAGACAAATGTTGTTCCAAATCTGGTGGCATTTGTGTAGAATTTTAATTTTTTACACTATTTAAATTACCATAACACTAGTCTTTTAAAACTGATTAAACAAATCCCTTAATTGGGACAGTAGCCATGTTTTTGGTCTAACTGGATTTAAGGAGATCTAACAAGCTATCATCATCAAATGTCACATGCTGTGCTGGGCAGCTGACACAAAAGAACATGAAAAATTAAGAATTTCAATATTTAAATCAGTTGGTACAAACCAAATCAGTTATACCAGGGAAGATCTTGTGGGTGAAACACTCTAAAATATCTTAATCATTGAAATATATGAGAAGTTATTTCAAAATCTCATCTTTGTCATATCTAGAGCAAGGAATCTCAACTTCCTATTTTATAAATAATTTGGAAATTGAGAAGGTATGTCCAAAGCTGTATAGAACAAAATAGAAATAGGTATTATGGCAACCTTGTGTAGCCTTGTTTAAGAAGAACTTATAATTCCCTTAAAATAAAATGTCTGAATGTTAAGGCACCTCTTCAGTTTGTACCTAACTACCTCAGTTGTCATAGTGTGAAATCTGGTGATTTGGCCATGGTCACTTAACCATGGATAAGTTCTCATACCTATTCTATCAGTTCTGCCTGCTCAGATTTTTAGGGATAAAAGCACCAACCATTGTTAAACCTATCAATCTCGCCCCCACTTGCTTATTTTTATCTTTTCTCAGATATGTCCTCATAAAACATTAACCCTGTAGTCATTTTTTCTTTCCAGAAAGTCTCAGGAGCTTTCGCACATCTTTACGTATTTCTTTGTGGTTCTAACTGAAGACTGGAGGCAATTTCTTTTCTGTTTAAACGTAAATAATGCCTGATACTTTATCTCTCAGGTCAAAGCATCAGAACAAATCACTGCTTTCAGAGAAGAGGATGTAGTAAGTCTGAGGCTTGTTAGCTAGTGAACAAAATTTGAATTACTTTTTCTTTAATGCATTTCTTTACATTTGTTATAACTGAGCTCCATATTAGATATATTGATTCCTCGATGCCAAGATACAAATGATGGCAATTGTGTACCACTCATTTAACTTTCCTAGTATCTAGAACACTTCTACCCCCTGGAGTATGGTGCAGACTGAGGATGTGCGCTATATATGACACTTTTAATTTTCAATCATCTACATTATAGATAAGTGGTAGACATTAAAATTAATATTTTATATATAGCCAATATTTAATGAAAAATGAAAAGCATTTCCAAGAATGTAAATTCTTGGATTAGGGGAGAGGCTCTGATACCCATTTTATAATACAACAAAACCCAACTAGGACTGCACCTGTGTGATAATGGCAGCCATGTTGGCAGATGTGGCTCTAGAACCAAGATATCAGCCACATCCTGATGGAAAGTTTGGAAACTGTAGCTCTCTACATTCTCAGGTTATCTTCTATTCTTTAAATATCTACTCCATATAAATATGTTTATCATAAGTTCTCAAATTTACATAAATTTATATTACTTTGTATTTCATAGTGATGAAAAAATAGCTGAGTCCCATTAGCCTTACAGGTCTGACAGCTACTGGCATATGAAACTAATTCTTTACCTTTGGGGAAGTTTATCTATAACATGCCATTTTCGTAACATTGTGTTTGTGTGTGTGAGTGTGCACATGCTTTGGTGTACACGTGGAATTCACAGGACAACCGTGTGAGTTCATTCTTTACCTCTACGGCGTGGTCCCAGGTATTGAACTCAAGTTGTCAGGCGAGGCAACAAGATTGTAGCAGCTGAGCCATCTAAGCAGCCAGGAACATTCCATTTGAAAGGTGATGTGTTAACCTCAGGGCTGCTGGCATGTGGATGTCACTAGGCACAGAAAGCCTTTTCCCATTCATATGGGAGTTGGAACAGTATTATTCAAATGATTTAATATCTTCTAAAGAAGAAACTATAAAAATATTTACATAACATAATAGTGAAGGTGGAATATCCATCTTAACCCAACATTAAGAATGACAAGGGGAAGATAAACCAGCATAATAAATCTTATTTATTTTCCAATAATGCAGCTGGGACATTCTGCATGCCTAACTTCTTTAACCTGTCAGGAAGAGTAACCTATATGAATTTAATTCTTCTCTGCACATATTAAAAGAATAAATTGTGAAAATGTATTTCAACATTTCTTTTTTAGAAACAACCATGATTCTCTCTTTTGAGTTTATTTAATTTTTAGTGAGAAATAACCAAATACCATTTCAACTTCAAAGAAGTAAAAAAATCAGAGGAAAAAAAATTGAAGAGGAGTGGCTATCTGTTACCATATTATAGACATGATCTCCAAATACATGTATAAATTCAGCTTTCTATTAAATCACAGGAAGGTTAATATAAAATGCATTAAAATTTTTGCAACTAAATCTTATTTTAAAAAATACTCAAGTAAAGATGTGTTGCACATGCTGTAAGTAGCAGCCTCCTTTAGTCAAAGAAAAAGTCTGAGGGCAAAGAAAACAGTTCCTTGGGAAGTCAACTGTATGGCAAGATCCAGAGGTATGCTACATTTTGCTAGGTTGAGGCTGTGATGATTGAGCCCTTAAAAGAAGATTATCAGGAGGAAATTCAGAGACTAGGTAAGGTGGGAAAGATCAAGCTTTCTGCAGGTCCCCAGTTAGCCAAGAGCAGACAGGAGGGCTTCAAACAGGTTCTAGTAGGAGATGTCCTGGTGGCCAAATGATTAGGCTAAAGAGCAAGGAACCAGAAAGTCAGGGATAAGAGTGCTGGAGGTGGGACACCTAAATGCAGTGGAACTGAACTTGTAGGGTGCTCACACATCTGATACCATAAGTCCAGTCATACAAATTTAGGGTGAAGAGGCAAGACATACTAACCTGTTCATTGTTTTTAAAAACTGATTTTAAAATTAGACTTTTACATTATACAATTGGATCTGAGGAAAATTCATTTCCTTTTCCTCTTTTCTTTCTTCTTAGATGGGGTCTCCCTATGTGCTCCACTCACGGGAGTTCATGATAGGACATCATGTCAGCTCATCCTGTCTTATTTGGACGGTGCTCTGCTCTGTGAAGAGTTCAAGAAGGTGGCCCTGCCAACCTGCAAGCCATTCTGGTTTACCATGAGCTGTCCTGGCTTTGCCATACTCCACACTGCCCGATCCCTTTTTGGCAATGAGCAAACACAGTGTTTGTTTAGCTCACTGGCTTTACTTGAAGGAGGCAGCCTAGCCTCACAGCATTTAGTAGGAACTGCTGAACATTGGTAAGTATTTTTATAATACCTAAGTCTGAAAGTGACTGTGTGTCAGTTTAGAGAAGTCCTAAGGTTAAAATTGTGAACTACCCTAGTGTAGCTCTTGCTGAGGATGGAAAGAGGACTTACACTGTCAGCGGCATGATGCAGGTGTCCACATGGAGGAGGGGCAAGCCTCTTGCCACTGTTGCTCTTCCTCACTGACACAATGTCTGCTGCGGACCCATGCCTTTCCCATCTTGGTTTCTCTCTTCCGCTTCTTTTCTCCTCCCTTCTTGCCTAGAATGACTAGATGGAACTTTGAAGCAGAAATCCTTCTCTACCTCTACTTAGCTTTTGACCTGTCACACTAGGCTCCAGTAATTGTAAGGCAGTTCTTTTCCACTCTCTAGTCCCCTTATAAATGATGATTGCTAAACTGGCTGTGGAGACATACCTGTAATCCCAGCATTTATTTTGGATATGAGGCCAGAGTGGAGGACATAGTGAGACCCCAAGAATAATAATAGTGGGGATTAGCCATGTCAAGTGATTTTGAGTAGCCCACTGTCCACAAATATCTGGTGTCCACATCTCTGTACATAAGATCATGGAGCCTTTAAGTGAGTCATTACACATGGATAATTGAAGAATTTTAGGATTAACACCAAGTATGTCTATTTGCAAAACTACACCTCAGAACCCTGATGTGGAACAGCTCCACTGGATGGTGAGTAGCTTACAGATCAGCTCTTGTCCAAAAAGCCAGTGAAGAGGTCATAATAGTACGGATGTACTTACTACACTGTGAGTGTTCAAACAATAAATCCAGAATAGACACTAGCTGCAAACGAGGTCTCAGCTTTCTTGACATCTCCTTAGAGAGCACAGTCTACTTCCTTGAGCTGTTCACAATGTTGCTCTAAGGTAGCTTAGCAAGGCCAACCCTTTTCTATATTAGTAGGCACCAGTAACTCATAGTGGGTCTCTGGCACCAACAGAAGCAGGTATGTATTAACTGTCCTTGCAAATAGGGACACAGTGGGCAGTTACAAAGTAAAGTCACATGACATACTCAGGAGTGCAGGAGCTTACACAGGCATTTTCAGCAGCATTTAGGTGTCTGCAGGATCTGGCTCCTACTGGAGTCAAGCCAGGTAACTGCCTTGCACATCTCATTTCACCAGTTCTTTGACAGAGAATAAAATGTGGAGCCTTCAGCCCTAGAAGCCCACCATGGTCTTCTTTTCACCATTTCTCACTATCGACCACAGTTTTCTCCCATTAGTGTCTTAGCTGAGGCCTCTTCTTGTCTCCAGATGCCACTCAGACTGAACTTGTAGCTTCTAGACTACAGTTTATATTCTCAAGATAATGAATTTTTAAGCTGCGCATTCTCTGAAGGAATAATCCTACCGCTGTCTCACTACCTGTAAAGATGCTGGGCTGTGGAAGTTCTTTCCACATCATACCCCTTTAATAAGTCCTCCGATGTCTCTCAGTGTTGCCTGATTGTACTTCTATCAATGTCTACTTAGGGCTCTGGTCACTGCAGGGCACAATCCTAAGGGATGAGTTTGTTGTTTATAAGCTGTTAGAAATTCTACCCCTACTAGCCATCACCATCTCCCTTTGGGAGAAATAATGCACACTGCTTCAGTTTTATGGAAAACTGTAGTGAGAAAGAAAACACTGGTCCTAACTGAACATTTAGTTCTCTCCCTGAATATTGCCTCTGTGTTGGAAGAGTAGGAAGAATTATTGATGATGAAAGTGAGTCTGAATTAAAGGTCAAAGATATGATTTCTAATCAGTTTTGCTAGTATGCAAAATTCTGCTTATAGATAAGCAAGGAGAACATTAGGCACACAGAACTGAAATATGTGCTAATTAGTATCCGAGTTAGCTTTGTCAACCTGACACATCCTAGAATCAACTGAGAAGGATGCCTCAAGTAAGTAACCACCTAGATCAGATTGGCCTGAGCGCATGTCTATGGAGGACTGTCTTTATTATTAATTGATGCAGGAGTGACCAGCACACTGAGTGCAGTCCCATCCCTAGTCCTGGACTGTATTAATAAAGCTTGCTAAACATGAATCTTAGAGGAAGTGAAACAGCAAACTGTGTCCTTCCATGGTTCCTGTCTCCAAGTTCTTATCTTGGATTCCTGCCCTGAATTCCCTCACTGATAGATTTTGACCTAGAATCATAGGGCAAATAAACCCTTTCATTCTATAAGGTGCTTTGGGTCATGGTATTTGTCACAACAACAGAAGAAAACTAGAAAAAAATTAATTGAATGAAGACTTTGAATAAACCTGGCAACTCATGAATGGCCAACTATAGAGATGAAGGAGAAGCATTTGTTAGAGTGTTAGAGACTTCACTAATCCCTGGAAAAGAGAAACAGGAAGAGGAATGTAACACCACTATGAAATTAATTTCATTAATGTGAAATTGATTTATGAAAGAGTAGGCTCTATTTATTAAAGAGTTTGTAGTTAGTAGTTTGTCACAGGATACCTCTTTATGCCACAGATTAATAAATCCAAGGATCAGACACTCAATAATGCCCTGGATAACAGAGGACTCTTGCAGAAAAGTAGTAAGTCCAAGGTGCAGCCAATGCTGTCCTTCAACACTGGAGACCACCACCCATCTCTGGATAAGCTTCCCTACCTCCAGCATACTAGAAGAAGCAGAACATAAACGGTGCCACTAGGCTGCTTAGAAAAGATCATGCTGAATCCATTATGCTCTGAGTAAGATGGCATGGAGGGCTATAATCCATTTAAAATGATTTCATTCCATCAGAATTAAAACTGAAAGTTTTTTGATTTAAAGAATTAGGCAGTTAGCTACAAGGCAAACTGAAGTTTTTGAAAATAATCAATCCCTTATTGATCTACCCAGTTTCAGATTTGGAAAATAACTGGGCTACCAAATTATAAGACCAGAAATTATTGGCTATAAAACTCTGATGCCTAAAGTAAGCTAACCTTAAGTCCCTTTATGAATATGAATATTATTTAACAGTTTGGACATGGATTCCTGATAAGTTTTGAAAATATTTTGCTAATATTAGCTCACTTCCTAAACTCTACTATTTTTTTTTTTAAAGATGGGATATTTGTTTTTCTTTGCTTTGTTTTTAATGTAGAAGTTTTCTCAGGTGTCTGCATTTTAAGGTAGGTAGACTGTATCTCCTTAGGGTATGTGTTTTTTTATTAACATTCATGATCCCAGCATTTGGCATCTCCCCGGATGTAAAGGGAACATTACTTACTGCTGTGCACCATTAGTGCTAGGAGCAGTTTTCAAAAACTAAAGACAGCAGCTCTATTAACCTATTAGTTTCTAAACCATTTCACATGAGACCTTTGATCAAACAGTGGTTTTTTTGTTTTGTTTTGTTTTGTTTTTAATGAGGTCATGATAAGGCAATGGCAGAAGAGTACCTTAAAATTCAAAGAGTAAGAATTATGCACCAATTGCGGCATGATTTTCTGTCAAAAAGCAAACATGTATTTTCAGTACGGTTAATTTGTTATTATTCCTGTAAGCTTTTGGATTTACTAACACTACATATTCAGAGTAGATGTAGAACATCTGCATCATGCTGAAGAAAGTATAGCACAAAGGGAATAATCTTCAAAGGTGTGCTACTTAATGGCGCCACTCCCAGCTTTTCTGTTTTCTTCTTTGGGTTTTCTATTTTCAACACATTTCAACTGAAAGCTACTAAAACCCAAGGCAACACTCACCACCCTGGGTAGCTTAATTCCCTCAGGTGGTAGAATCAATGTGATAACTATTTCTTGTGAGAACTAGTTTAGGTTCAAAAGACTGCAATTTAACTCTATCATCTCCATGCTTTCCACAAAGCCTCATTTTAGTAAAAACAAAAACAAAACTATTTAAGAGGCTATGACATATTTATATTTCTACAACTTATTGAATTACTGTAACTACCAAGTCTAATTTTCTACAGTTTTTCCAACCATCAGTGTATATATATATACATATATATATATATATATATATATATATATATATATATATATATATATATATATATATATATATATATCTTACATCCTTTAAAAACTGCACTTGAAGAAAAATCAGTTGGTGACATGTAAAAATCATTGTGGTTACACAGATAACCTATTATGATGATTTGTGTAGCCATAATAACTGTATGACCAAAAGACATGAGGAAAGAAAATGCATAAAAAGCAGGGAAATAAAAAGCATCAATTATACTGGGATAAAAGGCCATTAAGTACTTGTGAAATCTAACATTGGCTGGCCCCCAAAAGACAGGTGTTCTGGTGAACACCTGGCACTAAGGGGATGTGATGTCCCAGTAGAAGATAGATCATTGAAGATGTATCCATGAAGGGGACAGTGGCTCTTTGTTATCCTCCTTTCCTTTTCTTTGCTCCCATTATCATGCCTCATCACAGACCCAAAATGTGATGAACCACACCAACCATAAACTGAAGTCTTAGAAATCATGAGCCCTGAGCAAATCTTATTCAAGTTGGTTTTCTCAGAAATTTTGTCAAATGATAGAAGAGTGACTAACACATACTTCATATTAAAGATAATGAAAGAAAATTATATGGACTAAGTAGATTAGGTGAAATGAACAACCTAAAGCAGAGAACTGTTTCATATGAATAAGAACCTCTTTCTAAATCCAACTCTAAGGGTAACAGGTTACTAGGATCCAAGTTTCTGTGACTGAGTAATACACAGATCCTTGCAAATCACCTTGCCTGAACTTTCCAATGTGATTTTTTTTTTTTCTTTACCATCCTGGACATTAAATGGATATAGTTCTAGCTGATGTACTCCTGGGATCAATGTGATCTCATTGGTGGACATCTGTTTCTGAAAGTCTAGCCTTTAACTGGTGAGTAAGATACAGGTGATATGACAATCTAGAAATATTACCACTCACTGTAGCCTTAACACATGCCTCTGATTGGAAAGGAAAAGCAGCAGAGCGTGGGTGCGTGCATGTGCGCGTGCGCGTGCGCGCGCGCACACACACACACACACACACACACACACACACACACACACACACATGATCTCCTTCCCCAACAACAATGCATCTGCCACGCCACATATGCCCAGCTCCATGGTGTAAGGCGGGTCATGGGAGCCTCCTGAGTCTTGTCTTTTTGTTCATTTGTTTTGTTTTTCCAGACAGGGTTTCTCTGTGTCTTGGCTATCTTGTACTCCCTTTGTAGACCAGGCTGGCCTCAAACTCACAGCAATCCACCTGCCTCTGCCTCCATGAGTGCTGAGATTAAAGGCATGTGTCACTGCACCTGGCTGCCTCCTGAATCTTTTAAGTCTCAATACCCCAAAATGTTAATAGGCTCAATAACCTAAGTGTTAGTATTTAGGCAGCCTGCTTCTGGGTTGCAGGGAAACCTGTGATGTCATCATGTATCACCCACCAGGTAGCCACACCTGGTGGATGTGGTTAAGTTTCTCTTTAAAAGGTTTAACATGCCAGTTTGTCTCTCTCTTGTCCTCTTGTCTCTTGCCCTCTCCCCTTTTTCTGTCGGGGTGCCCCCCCCTTCCTACTATCATGTCTCACTCTCTCCTCTCTCTCTATTCATCTCCATCTAATAAACCTCTTTCTTATAAAATTTGCTGTGCATCATCATTTTATTTGCTCCTAACACTGGTGCATTGGCCGGAAAGGGCTCTCCTGGTAGCACCTGGTCTTGTCATGCCAGGAACCCTTTAATTGGACCATGATGCCTGTAACAGATTTTTTTCCTGTTCTACCTATCCCTAACCACCACTCAACAACCTCTGCCTTAAAAAAAAACAAAACAAACAAACAAAAAAAAACTACATTTTCTTTCAATTGCCCTTCCTTTACCACACACACCTGTCTTTCAGCTCGTGGCTGCTTAGACTCAGCATTCTGCCAGGTGCTCCGAGCAGCTGGGACATGGTGGACACTCACGCTGAGCTAGAATCAGCTTGAGGAACTAAAGCGCTCATGCCAGATGCTGAAACTGCCACTTCATACACAGACACGGAATACTTCTAAACTATTGCTGTTAAGAAATCCACCTGAATCCACATCTTAGTTGGGCTCCAAATAAGTACTGCACTTATTGCCTACCTCAGAGGGTGGGATGCCTCCCCTTTCCCTGTTTGGGACCTCCCTTTCCTGGCTACTTGATTGCTACATGCCTACATCCAACACCAGATGAATGGTGAGTCTTCCCTTCTGGTTGTTATCAATTCCTGGCTACCAATTGCTACATTCGTACACCCAACACTAACTATTTGGTGAGTCTTCACTTCTAGTTGGCGCAAACACTTCCTACCACTCCTTGATGAAGGGTCTGGATGTAAATTGGCGAAAGTGGGTAAGATTTTTTCCCTCTACCAGCATGGTTTCTCTCTCTCCCCCTCTCGATCATCTATGAAAATCCTAGCTAGGTAAACCATGTCTGCTATGGGCAAATGTGCCCTTGGTCTCTGGCCAACACTAATGAGCTGTTGGAACAGATTGTACCATACTACTCCACTGAGTCAAACCTTGCCTCTGCGATGCCTCTGGCAGGTCACTTACTCATACCTGCCCAATGGGAATAGTCCATTCATCCATTCCTCCTGATTCTCCTCTGGGATGTCTTCCAGAGAATTTCAGATTTCTACACCTAATGCCTACTTTAAGGGCCTTTAAGCTTACACACTTATGTAACCAAACTTGGCCACAATTTCCTTAGATGATAGATGCAAAGCAAAACCTTTTTAATTACTGCCAGTGATTGGGTAAGTGGAGTTTCCCATGTTTAAGTCTCTTTGACCTTCCACCTCTGTTCGCACTCCCAAAAGTTTTAAATGTACACCTAAAGAAAATTTCTTGATAACTTACTTAACTTTGTCTTCTGCCTATATATATGTTTCAATATCCTGCCCGACCCAGAAGTTTCCTACATCTATGACAGTGCCAAAGCTGCTACAAGTGTTCCAGTCTGACCTCACAAACTTCCATTAAGCTGGACCTGCACTTTCCCTCCTAGCCATGGGTGTTCTCACACTGGATAGCATCAAAACAGCCTGTTCTTCCTGGACTTGGCCAGTATTTCAGCCTTTTGACCTACATGTCTCCAGTGTCAGCAGGAAGTAGCCAGAAAAGAATCTATGCCTGTTATTCACTTATTACTAACAAAAGGCTGGAATGGTGTGCTTCAGTCCCAGGACAAGTAGCTGCAGGTTCTTTCAGCATTCCTCAGTCCCTACCTGTTGCTTTGTGAGGCTGGCAAACTCTCTACTGGCAACCCTCTACCCTGAACTTTGCAGGGCAGGGGCTTCCCCTCCTCCTCTTGACCATGTTATCTTGACATTTTGTTGCTCTCTCTCTCTCTCTCTCTCTCTCTCTCTCTCTCTCTCTCTCTCTCCTTGCATGGCAACCAAGAGCTGCTTCCAATGAACCTAAATTTATATACTTTAACTTATCTTACATGAGAAGCAGCCCAAGCGCCTCATTTTTTAATTATAGCAAAGGGAGTAATGTTAGCAATTAGGCAGCCTGCTTCTGGATTTCCTAGCAACCTAGGATGCCATCATGTGTCACCTGCCAGGTAGCCATGCCTGGCAGGTGTGGTTACGTTGCTCCTTAAAAGGACCAACCCAACACTTTGTCTCTCTCTTGACCTCTCATTTCTCTGTTGGGACACCCCCTCCCTTTCCCTATCATGTCTCACTCTCTCCTTCCCTCTCTCTCTTCATTTCCATCCAATAAACCTCTTTGATATAAAATCTGCTGTGTGAATCATCATTTTCATTGGTCCTAACACTAAGGGTCTCCCAAGTGTCAGCAATGACTACTCTACTTCATGATGGCCATGGTCCCACCCAACCAGAAACAAACAGTTATACTATAGAAATGTCTCACTGATACAATTTTCTAAAATTTAAACTCTCAACAATGTAAACAAATGACCTGTTTTGAAAAAAAACAGTAAGTTTTACTTTAATTTAGATGAAAGATTTCTCTTTCAATGTTAGGTGATATGGCTCACTACAGAATGAGTAAGACTAGGCACAGAAAGACCCCTTTAATAATGGTGCAATCAGGAGGATTGACAAACCAATGTGACAATGGGGGAATGACTTGATAAAAAGGAAGAGTTATCTGAACATCCTGCTTCAAGGAGCTGGGCAGCGTCAGTGGTTGTTCAAATGAGCATGATTAAGTGACAAGTGTTATCTTTCTTAACAAAGATAAGAAGTGAAAAAATGCAAAGAATCCTGGTTTGGATAGATGAAAGTCACAGCTAATGAAAATGGCTGCTAAGACCTCCACTGAATTTGCAGTTCATCAATGGCAATCAAATTGAGGACTCAACTTGTGAATCCTGGTTACTTTAATTTTATGTGGCTGTGACTATCATTTGATCATTCACAGATTTTGTTAGTTTGACTACTGGACATATTTTTCCTATTTATTTTTAAGGGTGTCTTCATATTAGGGGATTGGCTCTTTCCTTCTGTATATGAAATGTTTTTCTTCAGCTCAATTTTACTTTTACATTTAGTGTAACATCTTCTCTAGATAAACTAATGTTATGAACCTGTCATATTTCCCACTTTTTTGTGACCTCTATAATAAACTCCCTATGCAGTTATAACTCTTATTTACAGACAAAATTCACTACCATTATACTGTAAATTCTTCAGCCAAAAGGATTTTTGTGATTTCAAGATGTTTGCAAACATTAGGGAGTCCCCAGAGCCTACCTCTGTCCATTCAAACTGCAGCACTGTTCTATTCTGTAAGAAAATCTGGAAATGGTGAGTCTCAAATTCAAATATCAGGATCCAAGTATTTCTTAGGGTGACAGCAGGCAATGTTTTTATTAAGAGCATTAAATCTCAACGAGGTATAATTGTTGATTTTAGAATGTATTTTTTAAAACAGGTTAGTATAGTGTCTTCCTTCAATTATTTTTGAAATGCACTAAGGTAATACATAAGACATTTCTAGTTTTTAAATGCTGTTCCGAATAACTAATGACTTATAGCTAATTATTTCCTTTGAGGTCAGAAGTATATTTCGGTGTTAAAGCAGAAAAACAAAATAAATGTGATCTGCTTTTCTCAAAATAGTACATTAACACTTGACTCCCACCTGCACACTGGTATTTATCTTCCTCTCCGGAACTAGTAACTAAATCTGATGCAACAGCAGGTGCTAGGATGCCACCCAGGGCTCAACTCAGCAAGAACTGAGCTACTTTGTACCAAGCTATACTTCCTTTGTCTTGAGAACCACATGTGTTCATTCATTCGAGCTGACTACCTGTTGAAGCCACCTGTTCAACCCCAGTCACTTCTTGATCAGTTCATGTGGGGTGTGAGCAAGCTCAAGTGATTGATATCTGAGGAGAAAGAACTACATTCCTGGACTGACAGAAATAGGATCATCCCCACTGTGTCTGCAGTCTGGCTTAAGAACCATACAGAGCTTCAGGCTGCTAAAAAACCCTGTGGAACCATAATCTTTCCTTAATCGCACATGCAAAGCATGTTTTGATTTGAATGAGTTTTAGAGGCTATTAAATAGAGAGATCTCTGACACAGTAATATCCAATAGTAAGGGAAGGTTGGTTCAGTCTTTGATATTTCTTAAAATATATTATGGAATTCGGGGGGTGCATACATTAAAAAAGAATAGCAGTACCTCCTCCTCCTGCCCAACACCTAACTCCACACCCTAAAAGATGTCTTGATTACCTATCTGAGGGAGGAGATTCTCAGAATAAGGATTAAACCTACCAGCAAGCAATACACGTAACCTAATGCTGCAATAAAATATTTAACAAAAGTAAATTAAGAAAGGAAGGCTTACTTTAGCTCACAGTTGGATGTTACAGTCCCTCACTATAGGCAAGCCACAGGGTCAGCTGGTTATACTGCAACCAACCATATTCAAGAAGCAGACAATGAAGAGTGCTTGTGTTCAGGTCACATTCTCCTTTTGTCCAAGGAACAGCCACTACCTGTGGATCTTCCCACCTGGCTAACCTAATCAAGGTGATCCCTCACAGACATGCAGAGATCCATTTCCCAGGTGGTTGGGGATCCTTATTCAAAACTGAAATAAACCATCACAAGGAGTAAGCACTAGAAATATTTTGCTGTACATCTTTCCATACTATCCTAACACTGCATCATTAACACATATACATATGCATATATATATATATATACATAATTTTTTTCAAGAAAAAAATGTATCACACAGAAAGTTATAATTTAATGTTTAATCAATACATTACAGCACTCTTTCCAATAAAGTACCTATAATTATGCCCTACTGTTTCACTTTTCTTTTGTGTGTTGGGGCAGATGCATGCATTTCTTGTGAAGCCCAGCATATGTGTGGATCTCAAGTGACAGCTTTTGGGAATTGGTCATCTCCTTTCACCTTTTTGAAATAGATTCTCTTTTGTTGTTTCTGGTAGCTGGTCCAAGAGCAGGCTTTCCTGGCAGTGCTTTTCTCCACCAAGACATCTCACCAGCTGCTGTATCTCCTACATCAGATACCATCATGCATGTATCTTAATTTATGGAAACATTCTTCCAAGTGCTTGTTTTTCAATATTAACAATACTGCTATAGTGAATGTATGTCACTGTACTATTACTTAAATGATTTCTGTGGGACACTATTCTACGTAAACTTTCAGAGTTGGTAAACGTATTCATAAATTCATTGTGTGTGCCAGGGATTGGACCCAGGGCATCATGCATGACAGGCAAACATTCTACCACTGAGCTACACTCCCACCTTTGAATTTTTTTAAGTATTATCAAAATGTATTATTTAGTATTCAAATGTTTATATTTTATGTCCACACCAAAAAGAAATATTATTTTAAGAACCTACTTACATGTTAACAATATTGAAAGGAAAAAAGTAACACAATAGAAAGGTTCTATAAAGTATGATGATTGAGTTCACAACCAATAAATGTCGTTAAATGAAAATGCTACCACTCAGTCCTTTGTGGAGGAAAGCACCTAAGCTTTCAACACCCAACAATATATGAAGTCCAATTTCTTGAAAACCAGCTAATAAAGATATCTTTCATAGATTTAGATGGAGAAGGATATCTCATATGAAATAGTTGTTCAGACAGGCTTTGTCTACATTTACAGTGCCTACTGCAGGCTAATGAGATTATGCAAGATGCAAAGAAGAAAAGAAAGAAGAGGATGGAAGGAGAAAGCAGTGGTTTCAATTGCTCTTGTAGAAAGTTTGAGTGACTTTTTAATTTATAAGTTAATAAATAAATAAAATACTAATTTGTGTTTTGATCCTTCAGGGTAAAGACCTGGTGGGTGCTTTCCTGAAGAAAACCTGCCCTCCCTGTCTGTGGGGCAGTGTTTTTAGGATCTCTGTGAACACCAATTTCTATGGGTATACAAAATCCTTAAATAAAAAGCAGTATTTGCATACAGCCTATGCACATCCTCCAACATACTTTAAGTCATCTTTAGATGTACATAATGCACAATGCAATGTAAAACTATACATACATAGATGATATGTATTTTGTTTTTTTAGGGGTAATGCCAAGAGAAACAAATCTGCTCACCCTGAGAACAGAGCATAACATCTTGATATACCGTGCTGACCAGCAACCATACAGCTTTGTTCTGAAAGCTGCATATGACCAGCCACCCTCCCTCTGACCCTTAAGTATGGCCCTCACCTGCAGCAGAAAATGGTCCTGGACCAGTGGCCTTTTTATATTCTATGCCACTGCTTTCAAGGTTGTTTTTTTTTTCACACTAATTTCATTTTCTCTATGAGGAAAACAAGCATATTACAATGGAAAAACAATACATTAATACATCTACAGAAGGATTTCTGGGGGGAAAATCCCAAGCTAATGAGGTTGACTTCTAAGAATCAGTGGTTTCTACTTTTGAGTTATATGGACAGGGACAATTAAACATGGAGTCAGTAATCATTTATTCTATCAAAAACATTTTTAAAAAATACCTCCTAACATATGTAAGGTCCTGGGGTTCCTTCTCTGGGGACACTATCCCCTACACAGAACATTTTAAAAAAAACCTATTTTTAAAGGAATAGCTGTTTTGGTGCTGCAAAAAAAGCTGGTTTTGCCAGGCAATGTTCATGACATAAACACATATATATCCCTGCATATATCCCTTCCCCTTCCTTGAATTTTAGGCAAGTGTTTAAAATCTCACAAACATTCAGAACTGAGATCTCACAGAGCTCACTTGTTCTGACAATACCCAGGTTTCTAAAAATTTAGCCATCTCAACAATCAAATTCTGTGAATATAGGGAATTTATGCCAGTTTTTACCTATTTTCATTCATTATTTTCCTTTCCTTCCTTCCCTTATTAAGTCAATGATGTTCTCTAGACATGTATATTTTATATCAAATTCAAGAAACAGCCATATCCCTCGACCTACATGGCATTTCTATTTCTACCTAGATTTGTCCCTGAACAATGAAATTGCTGGAAAGCAGTGTGCACATGCAGGCAAAGCCATTCTCATTCATGGGCTCTCCCATGCCCACTACGGTCTGAGGGCTACAGGTCAGAAAAACATCGGAACTCAGACTCAGTATTATGACACCTTCCTTCCCTTCTACAAATATGTACTCAGAAGCAATCTAATCTAATATGGAAGACTGAAGACTGTGGACCCTGACAGTCTGTGAATGTGGCTCTGCCACTTACTACTCTGTCCCCAGACAGGTGAGTTTCTTATCACTTCCCTTTTGAAAACTGAGAACACCATCAATACTAAGGCGATCAAACTCACACAGGATGTTAGAAAAGAAGCTGGAACATAGGAAGCTCTCACACTCTGTTGGTAAATGTGTGTTACCCCTTTCAGTTTCCTGGGTGTTAAGAAGCCCTTAGTGGGCAACATGAGTTCCTGCTGCCTGTTGTTTACACCACAGTGGGAAAGTCAGGTATAAGTAAGGAAGAATTGTAGCTCTGATAAGCAATTAGGCAATGAGAGGAGGGAAAGGTGCTACTGGACTCCATGGAGTTGTCTAGAAGGGAGCCATCATGTGGGAACTAGGGCACGGTCAAGGGATTACAAGAAAGCACTGGGGAAACTGAGAGGATTTCAGGGAAGGAGAGCTCACCTTTCCTTCCTCCCTTTCTCTTCTCTCCTTCCTCTTCTCTTCTTTCCTTTACTTTAAAAAGCCAACTACTTCAAATAAGGTAACAGAAAAAATAAGCATACCAATCTATGTATTAGCTTCTGCCTTAAACAAAGTATGACCTTCCTCCAACACACAGTTTTGTTTAATCTCTATGAAACAATTAGCAGTTTCATTGAAGGCATTACATTCTAGAGTTTTTCTGCTGGCTTACTTCCAAGCAGTGCAGGAAGAGCTGATGCAGCACACATTTAGCTTATCTCACAGAAGAATATTCTGAAGTGCAATGAGCAAAAATTAGAAAATGATTCAGTACAGAATATTAAAATTCTATTCCGTTCAAATGAGAAAAATAGAAAAAAAATCCATCCCTTTAAAACTGGTGAGTTTGGACCACATCAACCCTTAATGCACATTTAATGAAATGATCTTTGTTTTCTTCTTAAAGAAGTAGAAAAATATTTAATGTGTATGGCTATTGTGCCTGTACATATGTCTCTGCACCATTTGTGTGCAGTGTCTGCAGAGGCCAGAAGAGAGAGCATCAGATCCCTGGGGACTGGAGCTACAAATGGTTTTGAAGCACCATGTGGGTGTTAAGAATCAAACCAGGGTCTTTAGGAAGAGAAGACAGTGCTCTTATATGTTCAGACATTTCTCCAAACCCAACTTGATTTTTAGTCTACATTTCTAGGCAACTCCATATTTTTACCTGACATCATGGACTAACTTATAAAAGTCCATCTTTCATATTTTCTATCTCACTTTCAAAGCCATCCTGGGTACATCCTGGCCAACAATCCTGCCACTGTCTCCTCACCCAGCAATTCATAGGAAAATGATTCCAACATCTCTTAGACTCTCTTAGACCCTGACCAAGAAGCCCATTATACACAGACTCTGGTCCCCTCTGCTTCTCTATCAAAAAATGTGTCTGTTCTCCCTACTCCAGTCTGTAGCCCTGCCTGACTATCTGTCACATGTCAATAAATGCCTCAAAAGTACATTTATACCTCAAATTCTCATTTTAAAGCAAAATAAGGTATAAAATTAGATACAAATAGTATATGACTTTGAAATAATTAAATACTGTTCCTTTATAAATAGAATAGGGATAATTTTGCCATATTACTAGTTGTTCTTGGCTTCCTGGAAAGTATCAAAGTCTCACCCTGACTCTAGGAGAAATGTGAAAGTTTTTAATAGAGTAGAAGAAGCATAAGACAGTTCAGGTGTGGTCTCTGTGCCTCAGCAATTGACACACAAAGAAAAGGAAAAAGAATGCTGTGCTTTTGTTTCTGAATACTGTATTTACTAAAGTATTAAACAAATATTTACTTCCCATCTATGAGGAAAGGAACAAAATCTGCCTTACACTAACTTCATAGTAGAATCATGCATTTTACTTTAGAATTGTTTGATGTGCAGACAATCATGAATACAGTCATGAATTTCCACTAATCAATGATATCCACTAATAAGTATATTAACTAAAATGGTAACCATTAGTTTCCAAACTCAATTTTTTTAGCTTAGATTTTCCTATTTACGTATTAAAAAACATCTGACTTTGTGTGTGTGTGTGTGTGTGTGTGTAACAAGAATAATTTTGAGGATTACTCTGTAGTTTCTACTAGTAGATGAGACTCCAGAGGAATGTAGGCGGTGTTTAATTTTAAAGATGGAGCCATAATCATATTTTGTGAATGGGCGGCTAGCTCTCAGCACACTCTTATACTAGGAGCTACAAATGGAAGAATGGATGGCTCAGGAAGAGCTTTTAGAGCACTACTTAGGCTGAGTGCTGCCCTCCTGCTGAGCAGGTCACAAAGGATCTTCCTGGGGACCCATTTGGTTTGATGCAGGGTGTAAACAACAAATTGCTCAGCATATGAGGGATTTCAAAAGGCAAATAAAGAAATACTTTGATGGCTATGTTTTTCTGGGTGGCCAGCATCTGACAGAGATGGGGCATAGAAGGTTGTGCTACATCTAAGGCACACCATGACCTCTGTGCTATTGTCACAGAGGCAACCCCCAAAGATACTTGTCATCACACATCCCAGAGCAGAGGCTCTCCTGCACTGAGTCTCACCTACTCAACATTGGTAAGATCTTCCTAGGACCCACACAGGCTCTGAGTATAGGCAAAAAACCTGGGAGAGCAGTAGAAGAGACCCTGAGGACCAACCTCAACTAGGGGAAGAGTCATATGTGCACCTGTTCTGCCCAGTTCGTGAACCTCCAAAGACCAGGAATAGACTCCACTGTAAATACATGAGGGTTTTTGAAATTGTATATGTCTTTGAACACCAGACGTAAACCCCCTGTGGAAACAGGAGAGGAATGCAGCCCCTTGGTCTAGGGGTACAAGGTTTTTATAGGGCAAAACCGCAAGCAGGGACTACATGCTTTGGCATTACATGACTGGGTAAGGGAAATTGATTTTGGAAATGATTGATCCACTCTAGGTGCCAAGACCACAAATAGTTCTGGCCTGGGCATATGGGCCGGTTTCCTAGCAACTTTATAAGTAGTAGGCGGGGAAAGAATGCTTTAAGCTAGTTTCTTTTCCCAGGTGGCTGGACATATCTCCATTTGCTGACCTCTATTTAGGCTTGTGCTTCAAACTTTAAAACAATACCCACTGATTTTTAATCCTTTGGTCTCTTACACCCAAGGCACATCAGAAAAGCTACTTTACAGTCCTTGGCAGGGTCCCTGTAGCCATCACCATAAATACCATGAACACTTTTGCTAATAGTTGTTTCTCCATAGTAACTTATTTTCCAGAACAGGCCAACATCCTGGTATCAGTTGCTTAGGAATATTGTACTCCAATATGTTATCAAATGGCACAGGGCCATATTACAGTCACCAGTCCCTTTCCATTGGCACAGCCAAGAGGTTGAGAAGAGCTGTAGTTGGGTTATGTTCCCAAATGACATGGCAGGCCCAGCTCCAGCTCCATGGTGGGACCTCCTGTGAGGAACTCAGGATATACTGAGAGCACCTCTCACCTGGCAAGGCCTGATTCTGAAATGAGGTCTTTACCAGAGGAAAGAGACTCACATTTGGAAAACCAAGAATCAAAACATGCTGGGCAAAATGTTCCCTAAGGTGTGCAGGGAGGAACACTTAAGTTTATACCTCTTACCTCTCATGCTGAGATATCAGAATAAGGTCACTAGCATTCACAGCTCTGACCTGTTCCAGCCCCATTTCAAACTGCTTTCTTTTTACAGGAGGAAAGGGGGAATTGAAAATGAAATAACAAGAAACCCAGAATTGCTAAAACGATTCTCTATAATAAAAGATCTTCTGGAGGGATCTCTATCCCTGATCTTAAGCTGTACTATAAAGCAATGGTTTTAAAAACTGCATGGTACTGGCATAGAAACAGAATGGTGGATCAATGGAACCAAACAGAGGACCCAGAAATAAACCCACACAGCTGTGGACACCTGATCTTTGACAAAGATGCCAAAACCATACAATGGAAAAAAGATAGCATCTTCAACAAATGGTGCTGGTCTAATTGGATGTCTACATGTAGGAAAATGAAAATGGATTCATACTTATCACCATGCACAAAGCTGAAGTCCAAGTGGATCAAAGACCTAAACATAAAACCGGACACACTAAATAGGTTAGAAGAAAAAGTGGGGAATACCCTTGAACTCATTAGCACAGGAGACAACTTCCTGAACAGAACACCAACAGCATAGGCTCTAAGAGCAACAATCAATAAACGGGACCTCATGAAACTGAAAAGCTTCTGTAAAGCAAAGGACACCATCATCAAAACAAAACGACTGCCTACAGACTGGGAAAGAATCTTCACCAACCCTCTATGTGACAGAGGGCTAATATCCAGTATACATAAAGAACTAAAGAAGCTGAAAAACAGCAAACAAAGTAATCCACTTAAAAATGGGGAACAGAGCTAAACAGAGAACTCTCTGTAGAAGAATATCGAATGGCAGAGAAACACTTAAAGAAATGCTCAACCTCATTAGCCATTCTGGAAATGCAAATCAAAACCACCCTGAGATTTCACCTTATACCCATCAGAATGTCCAAGATGAAAAACTCAAGTGACAACACATGCTGGAGAGGCTGTGGAGAAAGGGGAATGTAAAGGAGAAAGTTTATATTCCTACTGCTGGTGGGAATGTAAACTTGTACAACCACTCTGGAAATCAATCTGGCACTTTCTCAGACAACTAGGAATAGCACTTCCTCAAGATACAGCCATACCACTCCTAGGCATATATCCAAAAGGGGCTCAAGTACACAAGAAAGACATTTGCTCAACCATGTTTGTAGCAGCTTTATTTGTAATAGCCAGAAGTTGGAAACAGCCAAGATGCCCCTCAACTGAAGAATGGATGCAGAAATTGTGGTACATCTACACAATGGAGTATTACTCTGCAATGAAAAATAAGGAAATCATGAAATTTGCAGGTAAATGGTGGGACTTGGAAAGGATCATCCTGAGTGAGCTGTCCCAGAAGCAGAAAGACACACACGGTATATACTCACTCATATAGACATATAACATAGGATAAACCTACTAAAACCCTGAATATCTAAAGAAACTAATCAAGAGAGCGGACCCTGACTAAAACACTCAATCCCCATCCCGAAAGGCAAAGAAGATAGACATCAGAAGAAGAAGAAAACAGGAAACAACCTAGGAACCTGCCACAGAGGGCCTCTGAAAGGCTCTGCCCTACAGACTATCAAAGCAGACATCTATACTTAAGGCCAACTGATGGGCAAAGTGCATGGAATCTTAAGTAAGAAGTGGGAAATAGTAAGATCTGGAGAGGACAGGAACTCCACAAGGAGAGCAACAGAACCAGAAAATTTGAACACAGGGGTCTCTCCAGGGACTCATATTCCAACCAAGGAACATGTGTGGAGATAACCTAGAACCCCTGCACAGATGTAGTCCATGACAGCGTAGTATCCAAGTGGATTCCATAGTAATGGGAAGAGGGACTGCCTCTGACATAATCTGATAGGCCTGTTCTTTGATCACCTCCCCCTGAGGGGAGAGCAGCCCTACCAGGCCACAGAAGATGACAAAGCAGACATTCCTGATGGGATCTGATAGACTAAGATCAGTAGGAAGGAAGGAGAGGAGGACCTCCCCTATCAGTGGACTTGGGAGGGGCAAGCGAGAAGAAGGGGGAGAGAGGGTGGGGCTGGGAGGGGTAAGGGAGGGGCTTATAGGAGGATATAAAGTGAATAAACTGTAACTAATAAAAAAATAAAAATAAAAATTTAAAAAAAATGGAAAGGGGAGAGTGTGAGTAGGAGCAAAGGTGGCCTCTTCTTTTATCTCACCTGATGATTAAAGAGGTTGGAGTTAGAAAAAAAAAAGGAACTTTTTAGACTTGTAGGCAGGTCAAACATAGGGCCAACCTTGAAGGGATACAATGGAAATCAGTGTTTCATATAGATCTGTCTGAGGCCTCACAGAGAGTCCCTGCAGGATCATTGTGATGGCCAGCCTTCCAGTCAGTGGAGTCAAAGAGGGAAAAGTTCAGAAAGAGCTGGTTCTAGAAAGAGTAAAAATCAAGCCGTAATGCACAAGGACATGAGAGAGAAGTATCAGGTGACTATGAGATCCTCAGAGAAACCTCACATTTTAGGTAAAAGATTTACTTCCTAGATCTAGGAAATATATATATATATATATATATATATATATATATATATATATATAT
>NW_026592890.1:9156148-9174637 GCF_907164565.1 Psammomys obesus
ATATATATATATATATATATATATATATATATATATATATATATATCAGTATATATTCTTAGTGTAATCTGCTTATATGTAAGAATAATAGATTACACTAAAAATACACACTAATAAATGTTAAGATAATGAAAGAGATGAATGAAAAATCAATAAAAGTTGCTTTGTACTCGAATATTTAAGTCAGTGATAAATAAATCATTAACTAGAGTCACTTCACATTTTGAACAAGAGTCCACTCATAACCTTCTCCTCCTCAACTAAAGATCCTGGAGATGACATTGACTCCAGGTTATCTAATTAGAATCCTACACAATCCAAACCTGGGGACAGAGTACATGATGAGAAATGAGGGTCTTGCAACCTCCTCCAGTATCTCACTTATTATCTTTGGAAAAAGAGGCTATGACTGGATTTTCCCAGGTGTGTCTTGAAGGAAAGCACGCTGCTCTGCTCCCCATCTTCTTCCCACTCTAAAGTATGATAAGCTGTGTAATGAGTGATTACATTGATCATATCTTCAAATTTTATTTTTTATTAATTAGTTTATTCACTTTGTATCCCAACTATAGCCTCCTCCCTCGTCCCCTGCAAATCCCACCCTCTCTCCCTCTTCTCCACCTATGCCTCTCTCCCAGTCCATAGATATGGGAGGTCCTCCTCCCTTTCCATCTGATCCTAGTCTATCAGGTCTCTTCAGGAGTGGCTGCATTGTCTTCCTCTGTGGCCTGGTAAGGCTGCTCCCCCCTGAGGGGGAGGTGACCAAAATGCTGGACACTGAGTTCATGTCAGAGACAGTCCCTGTTCCCCTTACTAGGGAATCCACCTGGACACTGAGCTGCCGTGGGCTACATCTGTGCAGGGGTTATCTCCATGAATGGTCCTTGCTTGGAGTATCAGTCTCAGAAAAGATCCCTGTATCCAGAATTTTTTTCTCTCCTTGTAGAGCTCCTGTCCCCTCCAGGTCTTCCTATCTCCCCCTTCTTTCATAAGATTCCCTGCACTCTGCCCAAAGTTTGGCTATGAGTCTCAGCATATCTTTTGATACTCTGCAGGGTAGAGTCTTTCAGAGGCTTTCTGTGGTAGGCTCCTGTACTGTTTGTTTCCTTTTTCTCCCTCTTCTAATGTTTGTCCTGTTTGCCTTTCTGAATGAGGATTGATCCTCTTACCTAGGGTCCTCCTTCTTGATTAGCCTCTTTAGGTGTACAGATTTTAGTATGATTATACTATATTACATGTCTAATATCCACTTAGGACTGAATATATACCCTGTTTGTCTTTTTGCTTCTGGGATACTTCACTCAGGATCATCTTTTCCAGTTCCCAACATTTGTCTGCAAATTTCATGATTTCCCTGTTTTAAATTGCTGAGTAGTATTCCAATGTGGTAAATGTACCACAATTTCTGTATCCATTCCTCTGTTGAGGGACATCTGGGTTTTTTTCAGCTTCTGGCTATTACAAATAAAGCTACTTTGAACATGTCTGAGCAAATGTCCTTGTTGTATATTTAAGCATATTTTGGATACATGCCTAAGAGTGGTATAGCTGTATCTTGAGGTAGTACTATTCCTAATCATCTCAGAAAGCACCAGATTGATTTCCAAAGAGGTTGTACAAGTTTACATTACCACCAGCAATGAATGAGGGTCCCCTTTCTCCATATCCTCTCCAGCATGTGTTGTCACTTGAGTTTTTGATCTTAGCCTTTCCGGTGGGTGTAAGGTGAAATCTCATGGTCATTTTGATTTGAACACCAATAGCACAGGCTCTAAGATCAACAATCAATAAATGGGATTTCATGAAACTGAAAGCTT
Source organism: Psammomys obesus (assembly GCF_907164565.1). NCBI lineage: Eukaryota > Metazoa > Chordata > Mammalia > Rodentia > Muridae > Psammomys > Psammomys obesus. The sequence continues at coordinate 9,157,966 of NW_026592890.1, forward strand.
CTGTAAAGCAAAGGATACTGTCGTCAGAACAAAATGACAGCCTATAGATTGGGAAAGGACTTTTACCAAACCTATATCTGACAGAGGGCTAATATCCAGAATATATAAAGAACTCAAGAAGTTAAAACAGCAACAAATCAAGTAATCCAATTAAAAATGGGTTACAGAGCTAAACAGAATTCTTAATAGAGGAATATCAAATGGCAGAAAAACAATTTAAAAACTGTTCAACATCCTTAGCTATCAGGGAAGCACATTGATCATCTTTAAGGTTGAACATGCTGTCTCTTTTCCTTTTCCTATCCAATGGGATTCTTCAGTGTGTCAGCTCAACTGTGTGATCTAAATTGCCCAGGAATATTCTACTCTTTGCTGGTCTCTGGTCAGTAAACATCCTCAAAAGAGTGCTTCTGAGTTGGGATAAGAAAGGTGTTGGTGTGAAGTGTAAGTTAGACTGGCAAATCCTGTGCCTCACCTGCTAAGAGACCAAAGAATTAAAAACTAGGTTTTTCGGATACTGAACTAAAATGTTTAAAACTTATCAGGCCAGTTGACCTTGATGCTTCTAAGCAGATCCAGCCATCTTCAGGGAAGAAACTGACCTTGCTGCTCATTAGAGGTACTGTTGCCAGGAAACTGGTCTGGATGGCCTTGCTCCTGGGAGATAATCACTCCCTCTCCCCTAGCAGCAGTCTAGCAGTTAAGGACATGAATGAAACCCAAGGACAGCACAGGACAGGACTGAAGCCCAAGGCTGGCCATTTCCCCTCATCCCCCTGCAAATGAGAACAAAGAAAGCCAGAACTGTTCATGGTCTTGGCACTTTCCCATCACAAACAGTTTTGAAATGTAGCATCCCCTTTTTCTGTATTAACCAATAGAAGCTTGCCAGGCTAAAATCCTCTGCTTTGGGTGTGCTGGGAGGAACTGGGACCTATAAATCACCCACAGTCCAGAGCTTGAGGCACTCAGCTGGATACCAATGCCTTGGTGTCTGTGAGAGTCCAGCTTGATCTGTGAATAAAGATCCTCATGTGTTTTGCAAAGGACTCGAATCCCTGGTGGTCTTTTGGGGATCTCACGAATTGGCATAACACTGCCCCTAACAACTCTGACTCCAGGCCATGTGTTACTGTTCAGCACTCTGACCTCTACAATGTCCCATCAAGGTCAGAGACAATGGACACTGACATTGAACTGTATTGAACTTTAGATTCCCATCATGTCTCTACTGTTCCCTAGTAGTTCACACATGACATGCAGTGGCAACATTAAAGTGTATTTGACCAGCTTTAGTTCTAAAAGGTCAAATCTCCAGAAATCCATGAGTGTGCTTATATGTGATATTCACATTTGAGGTTATGCATCATATATGACATGTATATAACATATGTATGGGATTATAGATCTACAATCAGCCATATGTAGGGTGAAGTCTTGACTCTTTCATTAGCATAATGATCTTGATAAATAACTCATCTTTTCTAAGCTTTGTAAATGGAGATTATAATTGTGAGTAACTCACATAATTGTTTAGTTAAATGATAAAATGAATGGTAAACTGATGTGAAACATACAGTACATATCAATACTGATTATCACAATATCGCAGTTACACTGTTGAGGATGTCAGCTTACATGTGAATAACTACAGAACTAATAGAAATGGCATCTTCCTGACCCCTACTGAATTCAAGTTAATACAACCCTGGCTCTACTTTAGAATCTAACTATATATCATCACTTTTTAAAAATTACAAACCAAAAGAAAACAGCTTACATAAGCATTTAATTTCTGGCTCTTTGGAAATGATGGGAAAGCCAGAAAAAAAATAGATACAACTGGAAACTATTGATTACAGTAAGTTATTTGAATGCACTAGAAGAAAGTATAATGCTGGGACTGTGTGTTTCTATTATGGCAGTTACTTGTAAGCATAATGCAATAGAGCTATCTGGTAGAAGGGCCCTGGAATTGAAAGCTTAATAACAATCCTCTTTCTGCTTCTATTAATGAAAAGAATCTTTGAAAGAAAAACTATTTAAGCTAAACTTAAATATAAAATTTCCATTTCTTACTTAAATCAGTTATACCACACCATTCTGAAAGGTATGACCTGGGTTCCCTAAACTAAGAGAAACTTTTCTTCCAGTTATAGACAATCTGTATATGTATTCCAGTACCTGACCAGCCTATGGGTTCAGAAGTGAAGATCTTTGTACTTACACATTTGTCTGCTGCACAATAACTGCTGTTATATTCAGAGCCCTGGGCATCTGTCAAACTCTTTGCCAATGTGTTTCCTTCTCCCAGTCAAACAAGTGTAAAAGGCTATATCAAATGTTCTCCTTTCTTCTACAGTAGAGTATACATTCACTGACCTGTGCTAGTTGTATGCTTTTGAGAAACAGCAATACCATGCCAGTGCCCTTCCTTGAGCTGTCCTGGTAATGCTATCCTTTCCCTTGAGTGGCCCTATACCTCCTGTCCCAAGACACTTACAATTTATTGCCATCCTTCTACACAGCATTCATTTTGCTATCTCTTCTAAGCCCCCCTGACTTCAAGTCTCTTCAGTTTCAGATAAAATCTTTAAAAGGTAAGTTAAAACAAAATATTTCAACCAGAGTTAATCTGGTGGCCTGACAGAGCTGTCAAGGTTGAGGGGCAACCACACCCAGAGGCCAAGGTAGTATAAAAGTTAGAGTGGAATTTAGAAAAATGTTAGTTTGAGTTTTGCCTATGTTTTGATAATCATGTGACCTCCTTCAACTTTATTGACAGGAAGAACTGGGTGGATAAAGCAGTGCTTCATAAAGGCGTGGTTACAAGTAAATGAGATTATGTATGAGAAATGCTTAACCCAATCTTTCCTTCTTCCTCCTACCCAAGGAGGGCTGAGGAAGGCTGTTCCCAGTACAGAAGAATCATAAGCCTACAGACAAGGGAGGAGATATCCAGGCCCCACAGTCTGCATTATTACTCACTCCCTTCCACATCTGAACATAATCTGAATACTGCATGTCACTAGGAGTGTGTAATAAGGACTCATCTTTTTTGAAAAAGGAAGTACAATAGTTACTTTGTGCTTCACTAAGGTCAGGATTTATGTTTTTTTCCCTTTAATTCAAAGATCTCCAATAATTAAAAAAAACATTGAAATAGATACAAATTAAAGAACTTTAAGAAGTATAACCTTATTTGGTTCAAGCTCTTTAAAAAAATTGAGGTCTCAACTGTATAGATTAAGATGATGAATTATAGGGAATTCTGCTGGTGGAGATGTAAATTTATACTTGCTTGCATGAGTAACTTCTACATTTCTTGTAATGGATTTTACATAATAGGAGCATGTATTTTGTGGTAATAATAGGCCCACTCAAGCAGTTGGTTATACAGCTAACTCTTTATCATTGTCAGGGCTAAGATAAAACTTGATTTACATCTCACATGAAAATAAAAAGGTCCTGCTTATCCCAAACCCTAAATATATAAAATTTAGATTCATGCACTCAATAGGTAACATATGAAATGATTTTCTCGAATTTCAAGCTCCCTCCCCCCAGACAAAGTCCAAATTATGGAGCTTTAAATTCTGGACCCATTCTATGACCTTAGGTAGGCCACAGTCTGTTTACAGTGTGGTTTGCTCTTTTGAAAAGTAGAACAAGTGATGCCTATCTTTTAGACTGATCAGGAAGATGAAATTTGATATAGCTAAAAAAAAAAAAATAAGCGCTAGTAAAGCATTCAGTGCATCAAAAACAACTGAGAAATTATAGGGATGTGTGACAGCTGGGAGACTATGAGCCCATCCCCCCGTCATTCCTCTAAATCTGCACCTGTATGTCAGCTAAGCTTGATGTGTCTGGCTTGTCTTGGCTGAAACAAAATCACTGCCAGATGAAGGTGCTGACACTTTCTGTGGTGCTAGAGATCAAATTCAAAGCTTTGAGAATGCAAGGCAATGTTCTGCCACTGAGCTACACCCCAGCTCACCAGACACTTTGCAAACCTCTTTTAGATAGAATATTACAGGAAACACAAGTATGTATCTTATCTTACATGTAACAGAATAGTTTCAGAATGGCTTATTGATGTTGTAATGACTAATCTGGATAAATGCCAAATCATTTCCACTTTCCTTTGCTCCTCGGCAAATGAGATCTCAGTCTCTTGTTGTGGTGTGACTATTAACCACACTTTGTGCCCATGTGGAACTACTGTTACTATTGTGCATAATCAATGATGAGTTTAAACTTGCCTCAGAGAGAAAAATGTTACATCACATAACTAAGCTTAAAAACCTAACATTTTTATGGATAGGTAGAAGGGCTAAAACCTACATAAGGTTTTAGGTTTTAAAAGTATAGAAAACCATATTCTCCCAAGTTTTTTATTGGCAAAGTATGAAGCAAGAAATAAATCCTATCTTCTGTATTAGTAAATTGTCTATACAGTTTTCACAAAAGAATGGTATTTTTACACACTGCTGCACTAGAATGTCCCTTGCAGTTTCATTAATATAAAGCACTTAGGATCATTTTCTAGAGTGGCTCATTTTGGAAGCAGAGAAATGCCATAATTTGTCTGCTACACACTGAACAAAGCTCTGCAGTCTTTGGTCTTCTTTGAGTTAAGTGAATTGCATAACAAATGCCACAGGCAGAACACACACCAATAGAAACAATATTGCATTTTTAAGCAAAGCAAACAAGTAACATTATTTACATGGATAAGGCCCTTATATTGGTTCTGTGCACTTCTTCCTCTGCCTCCACAGGAGGGATTTGGACTCAGTCTCTCTGGCTCTAGTTTATTATCCTCATGTTCAGATCCTTGAAAAGCTATGTCTTGTACTTCCTGTGTGCATGATGCCACACATTAGGCTGATTTTGACTTTGGGTGACCATTTCTTCCAACGGAACTATTCCAAAAAGGTTCACAAAACTACTGTTCTTAGAGGTTAGAGTCCTTGAACAAGTGCCAAGGAGCCTACCATAAGTTCATGAAAGCTTGATGGGAATGACATGTAATATGAATATACGTCATTGATATTATTTTGATTTACAACAAGATGTTAGTTCATTTCTTCATTCATTCACTTGATTAATGCTTTAATTATTTCAACAGCGTATATGTATCCCTGCCAAAGAAAGAGTTAATTCCAACACACCTAGCCTGAAAATATATCAACAGCTCCCCAGTGCTATTGGGACATAGTGTAAGTCTCCTGCATTACTATAAGTACTTTCTTCATCTGGCCGCTCCTCTTTTTCTGTGCCTCATCTTACATTGTTCTCCTACCTCCATGGGCTAGTCCTGCCATACAGTTTCATGCCCTTCACGCTTCTGTAGAGTTTGCTTTTCCTGAAAACGACATCTTTTCATCTTTTCTTTTCTGTCTGCTTCCCAGATGGCCTTAGAACTTACCCAAGGCAACTCTGTCCTGACTCTACCACTGCAGTCTCAGTTATGTGCTAAGGTCGCCCTCCCTCCTGTGAGTGCCACAGTGACAGGCCCGTTCTCACTTTAGTCACAGCACTTACCACGAGACTATGGTGGGCAGTGTGACAATTATCTTCATGACTTGTACCTAGAGAGTTACCTGGCAAACTAGCAGCTTGGCAGCCATGTTGACTGAGGAATGAGTATGGAGACTAGGACAACCACACCACAGAGAAGAGACAGTAAGTGTAACACACATGACCCAGGCTGTGGTCAAGGACGAAACTATCTGGCGCTTTTGAGTTGCTCCCACATTAGTGCTGGTAGCATCCAAAGTGCTCTGTAGCCTGTGGCTACATGGCACTCTCAGAAAGTGATGGTAGTTCCAAGGAGTCTCTAGCTGAGGCTGAGTTGGCAATTTAAAGATCATTCATTCTCTCCAGGAGACAGCCTCTATATTAATTTAGATTGCTTATGACAGATCTCTGATAAAACGTGTGAATGTATCATCTTTTCTAAAATATTTTAATCAAAATAAATCCTTACAAAAAATTACCCTTGACACTATATCTGCACACAGAAACCTGAATTAATAAACAGAGAATGGTTTTCTTTCTAGTTGAAGATGTTATCTCATGGTAGGTTTCAGTTACGGCAACTCTAGAGCTCAGCCAGTAGTTGATGGTCTGGCGCTTACAGAGCTGGGTAGACTTCCATTACTGCCCTGCCTGCTTTACTTCCTCACCCTGTGGAATAGACCAGGTATCCTTGCAGCATGTCTCAGTCTCAAGTGCATCTTACTTCAGAGATCCCGGTGATGGAAGCAATGAGCATTCTCAAAATCTGGCTGCATTTTTATATGTTATGAAATCAGAGTAATTTCAGTTATTGAAACTGAATTAGTAAAGTACTCTTTTCTTTAAAATGATGTATTTCCAAACACACAAAAAGGTATATTTACCAGTAAAATTTCTTTTTATTAATTTATTTTAAAATTCTATTTATTATGTATTTATTTATTACAACTTATTCACTTCATATCCACATTTCAGCCCCCTCCATCATCTTCCCCCAGTCCCATCCATGTTCCTTCTTCTTCCCCTATGCCCTTTCCCTTGTCCCCTGATAGGGGAGGACCTCCTCCCCTTTTATCTGACCCTAGCCTCTCAGGTCTCATCAGGACTGGCTGCATTGTCTTTGTCTGTGGCCTGGCAAGGCTGCACCCCTTACCCCCAGGAGCAGGTGATCAACTCAGCCAGCCACTGAGTTCGTGTCAGAGACAGTCCCTATTCCCCTTACTAAAGAAATGCACTTAGAAACTGAGCAATCTATGGACTTCCTTTGAACACGGTTTAGGGCCTCTCCATGTAAAGTCCTTGGTCGGAATATCAGTCTCTGCAGGACCCCCCCCCCCCAGGTAATATTGGATATGTATACTAAAATCTATAGTCTTAAAGAAGCTAAACAATAAGGAAGACCCTAGGGAAGATGCTTAATCCTCATTCAGAAGGGCAAACAGGATAGATATTGGAAGTAGGAAAAGACAAGGAACAGGACAGGAGCCTTCCACAAAGGACCTCTGAAAGACTCTACCCATCAAGGCATTAAAGAAGATGCTAAGACTCATAGCCAAACTTTGGGCAGAGTGCCAGAAACTTTATGGAAGAAGAGGGAGATAGAAAGACCTGGAGGGGACAGGAACTCCACAAGGGTAACAACAGTAAAATTTCTCAATTAAAAGCAATGTGCAACCAAAATACCACCTGCATAATAATTTCAATGTATCAAAATACTGGCCTTAAAAGTACTTCAAAAACTATGCATCTTTGGGTATATTAATATCACTTCCAAAATAGTCTTCAGTAATTTACTTAGTAAAATGGTTTTTAAAACTTGTGCTCTATAAGGTGAAGTCTGTGCTAATAGAGGCTGAGTTTATGAGGTTTAATGGGAAATATTAATATTACTTTCAAAATAATTTTTATTAATTTACTTAGTAAACCTTGTGCTCTGTTAATAGAGTCTGAGTTCGTGGGGTTTAGTAGCAAATACAACAGTCCCTCCACAGCAGGGCAGACATCACAAACTAAGCATCTTTGAACTTAATGAAGCTCCAAATGCTCTACCTGCAAACTGCAACAGTTCATGCGCAAGAGTAAAACTGGAGACTCGCCAGTGCCAACCAAAAATAATGCTAGAGAGCTGAATGTAGATTCAGAATGCTGAAATGGCCTGAGTATCCCTGCTGTCAATGATACCTTCTGTAGGTAGGAATCAGGCTGACAGCTCTACAGGGTAGACACCTTTAGGTAAACACTAGATCTACTACAGACACCAGCAAGCCACATGCAAAGCCTGGAGACCAAGACATGGGATACATTCTTTTCATTTTTGTTTTGTTTTGTTTTTTGGTCTGTTTTTTGTTTGTTTGTTTTTAAAGAGTTATTCGTTTTATTTTATGTGTGATGTTTTGCCTGATGTTTGTATATGCAAAGCTCAGAAGAGATCACTGGATCCCCTATAACTGGGTTTACTGACAGAGTTGTGATCAATAAGTGCTCATCAGTACTAAGCCATCTTCCAAGCCTTGTGATATATTTTTGCAATGTAGGAAAAGTAGAAATACAAACACAGACACACACAAACACACACACACACACACACACACACACACACACATTAAGGAAGGCTACTGATTGAGAAAGAATGATACAGGAGGGGGGAAAAAAGCACATGGCAGGAAGAGGAAATGCATTTTGTGTTTTATAACAATAGCTTCAGTAGGTCTCTTGAAAGGTATCCTGCTCTTCAAATTAAACACACACAGTACTAGGCATTAATATGTAAAATTCAAGTTCAGTGAGTTGAGCCCTGGTGGCCTCACTAAAGCAAAGAGCAGTCATATAGAATATCTATAGCAAATCTAATGCCTGCTTGTATTTTTCAGCTGAATAATTACAATGTCCCAGTACACTTAAATTTTCCAGTTGAGAATTATAAATACAGAATTTTGAGTGAAACAAAACTGACTTCAAAATAAAATTAGCACCCTTTTCCCATTTTTTTTTCATTTTGCAAATCCACAAGATACTAAAAAGGTTGTGTGATCATTCAACTTTATTCTGCCCAGTGTTTCCGAACTCCAACCCATTTTAATTCTTTCATAATATTTTATGCTATATTCTTATATTTATTTAGAGAGTACTTTAAAGTTAAGGGGCTCTAAATATAGAAACATAGGTGCATATTTTATTTTTGATATAAAAATGAAGTGTAACATTTAATGGGGAATGTTTCTGAAGCATGAAATCAATACATTAGTAGCTTGGGCATGCATTACTATTCCTGAGCAGGGCATCCGGTTTCCTTCAGCAAGTAATGCGTATGCTTTCATCCTAGTCAATCACTCTCAATAACCAAGAGTGCATATGACCACAGGGAGAACTTTAATAAATTCCTAATGCAGGAGAATTACAACCATGATAGATAATTAAAAACATAATTTAACAAAAATATACCCAACAATAAGACAGCTCAAATATTTAAATCATCTGAATATAAAGTAAGCCTTTATAAAAACAGAGAAAATAGAAGAGAAAAGAGAGAAAAACCCAACATTACCCCTACAATTATAAAAAGCAAACTAAGCACTTGGGCCTGGTAGTGCATATCCATAATCTTGGGAGCTCAGGTGGCTGAAGTGGGAGAATCACAGGTTCAAGGTCAACCTAGGCTGTAGAGGACAGACTGAGTTCAAGGCTAGTTGTGATACATAAGGCAGACTGAATTCCATGTCTGCCTGGACAAGTTGATGAAAAAACATTTCAAAATAAAAAGTGGAAGGAGGCCGCCTCTCTATCCTTCCACTCTGAGCTCCACAAGGACCATATATCTGGGCACAAGGCTCTTTTCTGAGACTGATACTCCAACCAAGGACCATGCATGGATATAACCTAGAACCCCTGCCCTGAAGTAGCCATGGCAGCTCAGTATCCAAGTGGGTTCCGTAATAATGGGAACAGGGACTATCTCTGACATGAACTCAGTGGCTGGCTCTTTGACCTCTCCTCCAAACCCCCTGAGGGAGGAGCAGCCTTACCAGGCCACAGAGGAGGACATTGCAGCCAGTCCTGAAGAGACCTGATAAGCTAGCATCAAATGGAAAGGGAAGAGGACCTCCCCATCAGTGGACTTAGAGAGGGGCAGGGAGGAGATGAGGGAGGAAGGGTGGGGTTGGGCGGGAATGAAGGAGGGGGCTACAGCTGGGATACAAAGTGAATAAACTGTAATTAATATAAAAATAAAAATTTAGTTAAAAAAATAAATGTGATGAATAAAAAAAAGTGAAAGTAGGCCTGGCCAGTAGCTTAGTGGTAGACATTCGCTTCCCATTAAGGGGCAAACCCCCAGTATTTAAAGAAGGAGAGAAAGACCAAAATCTAAACAATGAATAGTGACAAAGCTACCCCTAAAAGAACTGAGTACTTTTCATATGCTACAAGACGCCATCCAATGTGGCCAGAGAATTGAAGTGGGAAAGACGCATGGCAATGATTGCAATGCTAAATTAAGCCAGACTACTGGGGTCTCTCAGTGTCGTATGAAATAAACAGATTACTTTAAATAAAACAAGAACATTTTAAAAGAAGCTGACAAAAGATTTCATTGACAGAGTTAGCTGAACCAAGCAAGCATCCTGGGGATTAGAAATGAGGTGAACAAGCTGTAAATCCCAGTTCACTCGTTCATAGCTCAAAGCTTAGACATGCCTTGCCACAGAGCTGAAGTCAGGCACCCTTGCCACTACTAGAGATGTATCAAGCCCATCAACGGAAAGCTACACCTGAGGACTTTGCCTAAATCTGTGGCAATGGAAGAAATCCATGAAATTGGGATTCATAGAACTTAATCCAAAGAAGTGCAAAGAAGTCCAGGACTCAGATGGACAGTTAAATAACCATAAAATTGTAATGAAAAAAAAAAACTTTTTAAAAGTATAGTATTGACATGGAAACAGATAAGACATCAGTGGTTCAGAATCAAAAGCCTTTATAAAAAGATGGCATTGTGATGAGCGACATATATCATAGGAGTCTCTATATATAAGAGGATAGATTTTTTAATGTGTATATTTAGATCCCTGTGTTTATGTATATATACCATTTGCATGTCTGGTGCCCCCAGAGGCCAGAAAAGAGCATCTGATTTCTCAAACTTGGCTTACAGGGAGTTGTGAGACACTACATGGGCACTGGGGCTCAAACTCAATTCTTGTGAAAGAGCACTCTTAATGGGTGAGTCACCATGAAAACCACAACAATGAAAATTAAAAATCTAAGAAAACTGACAAAAGACAGAGCATATAATGTACAGATGATGTAACCTAAATAATCACTGCCCATAAAGATGATATTCTACTTCACCTGCAGAAAATATGCAACCTTGAAGACAGAAGACAGGATGAAAACAAGAAACAGTGTGAATTTCATAACCTGCTGGAGGTACAGTGAGAAGATGTCTATAAGCCAGCTTGTAGGGAAGGCTGAAAACCTCCACTAAGATTCTTTGTTCACACTGCACTGGCCCCAGCAACTCTTTATCTAGTATGTTCTAAAGACATTCTTTTCATACATACAAGTAAATGCATATAAAGTTGGTTATCGTCCGATTTGTAATTGGAGAAGTTCAGCAAAAGGTACGACATTAGCCATGATAACAATTATGCAAACTGTGATGAAATCATGAGAGATCACGCCAAGCAACTAAGAAACAGAACCCACTATTTTTTTCTCTTAGTGCTGTCTAAAAAAATCAGTTTGAATATCACCTTGCAACTATTGAAAATGTGAATTCCTAATCCCTCCTCCAGACTTACAGTCAGATATTCTAATAAGGGAATCCAGCAGCATGTGTCTTAACAATCTCTACAATGTCCCTTTAAGAAGCAGTATGCTGGAGCCATACATGTCAACAAGACCAAAGTCTCAGCTTTGAAAGAGTAGGATGTAACATAATTAAAATAAACATCAAGAGCAACAATAATTCAAGGCAGAAATGTTTTGTCCAACTTCGGGAGAGAGGGAAAGAACTAGAAAAAATAAATTTCAAATGTAATTATAGTGTTTGATTTATTTGACAGAAAGATTGGAATCCTAAATTTGTAAGATAACCATTAGGTAGAGACAGGTGTATGTGTCAGGTGACAGACATGTGGATGAGAAAGCCCTGGGCTGTTTTAATGACCCAGTCATGGTAAGAGGCTTTATTTAACAAGTGTGCCAAATAGCTGGGACTTGTTTACATGTTATAGCCCAGAAATAAGTAATATGAGCTGAGGGTGTTGGCAGTGGGGTATTTCTATATTTCCAGCTTTCAGGAAGCTGGATTTTTTTTATTCCAGGCATATGTACATACATACATATGTACATATGTACATGCATGCATGCATGTATACATACATATGTACACACATACGGAGCAAGCATTTGAAAATTTTGAATCTGGACAGAAATGGAGTGTCCTCTCTCAACTTTATACATATGTAAAATAAGACAGAAGGGAAGGAAGCATCAAGATACTGGGAAGTTTTGCAGGTGTACAAGATGAGAAAATACAAGTGTAAAGCGGAATGAAAATGGAGGCACCAGGCAAAATGGAGACAAAAGGCAGTAACTCCCGCCTCGTCTCCTCAGCCCCCTTTACAGAAGATATTCCACACTGTCACATTGCACTCGCTTTACCCTTTTTTCTTGTCCCTCTAGTTCAAAGTAATGTCTTCCCAAACGAGCACAATATCAACTATTATTTCTCCTACTTCACATGCTTCCTGCAACACACTGATCTCAGAACTAAAATAGCAACTGGAAAACAAGGGTAGTGATATCATCCCCCGTATTAAAACATCAGTTACTTCCCACATCTTTAGAATTAAGTTCAAACATTGACCCTGAGAGACAGAAAGGACAGTGGGAAGTTCTACCCACCATTCAAAAAAAAATATTCCTTAAGATTAAGAACACACAGTTGACTATTTTTGCCAGAACCACGGGACTGCCTCAGAGTCTATCCAGTGCTTTTAAAAAATGAATGTTTTTGTAAAATACAGGAACAGAGATCTTCGAGCCAAACAACTGCCACTGCTAAGTTCAACTAGGTAAACTGGCTGAACTAGAAACAGGGCACTCACTTGGTATGTCCTACCTTTATTAAATATGCATTGCACCTTGCCTCTTAAGATTTATTCCACAATTATAAATATAAATGAATATCTGTGTTGGATTTTAAGATTCAAGAAGGTAGGAGCTGTACCTTTCTCATTCATGGATTATTCTCTGAACATAGCATGTACCCATCATTGTACATGTGTTAAAAACATTTAGTTTGAATTACTGAACACACGTTAGCTTAATTAGTGGATATACTAAGAAGACAGAAAGAATACGTTTGTTTAGGAGCCAGGCAGGAAAAAAAAAAAGAAGAACACAATTCAAAGTGTATGACTAAGACACTGCTGTGATATGGTTAAACAATTTTACCTTTGTTTATTTCATCTGTCAAGTGACATAAAATGACATTCATCTTAGGAAAATTAAAATGCACCAGTATCCCATTATCATAAACTATAACAAATCACCATTAAAAGGAACTCAGAGTTTTTACTGACACACTAAAAGCCCTCAAGGCTTAATCATGCAAGCAAGCCTGTCACTTAACTCCATCATCTGAGAGAAAGCTTGGAGATGCCAGCACAAATTTTCTCTCCAAAGACCTGTCAGTCATAAGAACCTAGGTTAAGATTCTTACAAACAACACCATATCTCTGAGTCTGCAAGCCTATGCACTTTTCCTTAGAAGAATCACAGAAGCCTCTATCCAGAACAAGAGAGAAGGAAGCCAGACACTCCTAGAAAAGATGCTTAGCCTTCCCAGTGACATCCAGGCATACAAGGGAAATCCATATCTGTTGATGGCTACAAAATCATTATCAAAGGTCAAAATGAAAACAATGACTAACTCCCAATGACAAGTCTTAAACTTCAAAGAATAAACAAACTAAACTCTAAAGAAGTTTAGAAGCTAAGCAAGGAGGAGGACCCTGGGTAAGATGATCAATCCTTATACAGAAAAGCAAAGGGGATGTACATTGGGGATGGACATCTGAAGAGGAAGAAAACAGGAAACAGGTCAGGAGCCTACCACAGAGGGCCTTTGAAATACTTAACCCAGCAGGATATCAAAGCAGATGCTGAGATTCATAGCCAAACTTTGGGCAGAGTGCAGGGAATCTTATGAATGAAGGGGGAGATAAGAAGATATAGAGGGCACAGGAGCTCCACAAGGAGAGCAACAAATCAAAAAATTCTGGGCACAGGGGTCTTTTCTGAGGCTGATACTCCAATCAAAGACCATGCATGGAGATAACCTAGAACCCCTACAGAGATATTGCCCATGGCAGTTCAGTGTCCAAGTGGATTCCCTAGTAAGGGGAACAGGGGCTCTCTCTGACATGAACTCAGTGTTTGGCTCTTTGATCACCTCCCCTTGAGGGGTGAGCAACCTTACCAGGCCACAGAGGAAAACAATGCAGCCAGTTCTGATGAGATTTGATAGGCTAGGGTCAGAGGGAAGGGGAAGAGGTCCTCCCCTATCAGTGGACTTGGGGAGGGGCATGGGAGGAGATGGGAGGGAGGGAGGATAGGATTGGGAAGGGATGAGGAAAGGGGCTACAGCGGGAATACAAGTGAATAAACTGTAATTTATAAAAATATAAAAATATAAATAAATTTTTAAAAAGTGAAAAAGAAAAAGAAATTCTACAATGCTTTGGGAATGCAATCATTGTGAACAATAAATAAAATTTAACCCAGCAGCCTTAACATCATAGTCATATTTTCTTAAATGGTTATTTGCACAAACATATCCATTAAACCTACTGTAAATGTACAGTTAACTTCAATTTTAAAATATAATTTTAAAGCACTTACTACCACTCCTGACTTATTCCTTTACAATTTACATTCCATTAGTAGCCCTTAGTGTTTATTTAGCATAGAGAAATTATTTCTGAACATAATGTTTGAGCCTGCTGAAAACTATTTCCAGGTAACTAAGAATGTGCGGTCAAATTTTCTGCTATGATTTTGGTGGCTTTCCTAAATAGTTAAATATTAAGGCTCAACATAAAGAGAATTTGAAAACAATGTCTGAACTAAGCTGATCTAAAAATCAAGTTTATTTTTGGAACATTTTCTAAGGTTAGTTAGGCGTAATTCATAGATTGTTTTCTTGAAACACTATTTATATACATATACATCCAATTGTTGAAAATTAATTATTTTGAAAGTGACAACAGTAAAACACCTTTCCCTGATGCAAGAGAGCTAATGCTTGACATTATAAAGGATATAACTATAGTCACACTAGGACAGAACTTCCACTCAGGAATCCCTGTGTAAAAGTTATGCTCCTTGGACCGCCCCTATCAGTGGACTTGGGGAGGGGCATGCATGCAGAATGGGGGGGAGGGTGGGACCGGGAGGGGAGGAGGGAGGGGCTTATGGGAGGATACAAAATGAATAAAGTGTAATTAATAAAAGTTAAAAAAATAAATAAAAAAATAATCTCCCCCCCAAAAAAAAGTTATGCTCCTTGTTTTACCATCCAAGTCTTTTATTTTAAAAAGCAACGGTGTAAATCACTAAATTATTTGAAATTTGAGATTCAAAAATGATTTTTAATTTGAGGCCATTCTGTGTTTGCTAGAAGGCAGCTAGAGCTGAATATGGCCCTGCTTGCTGCCAGCATGCTTGCTTGCTTGTGTGAACTACTCCACTTAAAAACTGACAAAAAGTAAACACACACACAAAATAAAATATACAACATAAAACCACTCTGATTTACCATGTTCTTCTCTTAGAAGCAGGACTTAATCTCACATGCAAGAACTCTTTAACAGGGTGAGAGAAAGGACTTGATGAAGAAACTGGAGAATTCATGTCAGACAGAAATGATTTATTATTTTTTCAGTAAAGAGTATTTCATATTTTCTGTCACATAACATTAAATCTTGGAAGCTGCCAAACCATAATAACCAGATTCCAGCTCCTGAAACCAGTATATTAAAAAGTAAATAAATAAGCATTTTATTTACTCAGTCCAAAAACAAAGTTGTACAAGTAGCTAGGGATATTTGAACATTTTTTCCAGTTATAGCTAAATTTTTGTTGGTTAAATAAAAATTGGGACATGGTTTTCCCATTAATGGATTTGTGCCACTGAACTTGCTAAGAATGTCAAGTGCATTTTCCATATGAGAGGATAACATTTGCTCCTACACAATCCTAGGGACTGCCAAGACTGTTTTCTTAGAAGCAGGTACTTGCCCAGACCAAGGATTGTTCCTCAGCATAGAAACATGGGCCACTCTCCTGGTTAAGAGACAACATCAGCTGCTGACCCCACCTTCATTTTTGATGGAAAAACTTGCCACATTATTTTTAATCACTTAATACATGCTTATACTGAATGCAACTACCCATCATCTGAGAGGGACAACAGTTCCACAAAGCAATTTTAATGAAACTAACATTTATAATAAACAACAAAATACCATTTTCCATTAGTTTTCTCATGATTAACACTTTGGTTCTTTTGTGTAGTAAAAACAAAACAAAAGATTAATTACAAATTTTAACTATATTCTAAATTTTAACCATATTCTTTCCTTTATATTTTGTCTTCCTGATTAAATGTTACTTTGCTTTTCTTATCTGGACTTAAATATCACTCCTCTGTTTTTTTCACTATGTCTCTATCTCTTAATAAGCTGTGTGAGCAGGAATGCAAATGTTGCATGAGACAGTCATGTAAACTGACAATACCCTAGATGTGTATGTGACTGTCCCCTTCGGGTGTGGCTTATCTTACTTTCTATAGAGAGCATGATGCTGGTGACCACATGCTGAACTGTACGCACTGCGCTGATGCAGCCTACAGACACAGTGTTCTCCTTTCCCAGGCTCTCAATGTGACACAGAGGTTAGAAGGTTTATGGATAAAACTTAAAAGTGTAGAAAAAGTGGGCAACTGGAAGTGAAGTGGAATCTAAGCCTGTTTAGATTCCCAAGCAGCCCAAAGACTACCATATGTATGTAACTAAAAAGATAACAGAAAAAAGCCCATATATATATATATATATATATATATATATATATATATATATAT
>NW_026592890.1:9174737-9278896 GCF_907164565.1 Psammomys obesus
TATATATATATATATATATATATATATATATATATATATATATAAATGTGTTCTCTCACAAGAACACTCCATAATCATAGTTTGCTCTGGTACAGAGAGACCCAATGTAGCAACCCTCTAGCCATGTCCCATAAACCTCTGGTAATAGCTGATCTCTAGACTTTGGCGGACAAAAAGATAACAACTGTAGGGAACTTTTTTTTTTTCTTTGAAAGAAAACTGCACTTCACATATAGAGACATAATTCCTTATAGTTAAAGAAGAATTGAAAGTGTCCAGACCCTGGCATCTCAATAAAAATCAGCCTCAGCCAGAGCACCACACATTTCAAAAGGGACAGAGTTGAACTCCACTACCTGTTATTGTGCTATATTAGAGAAATGTCACAGAATGGCCACTGAAAGGTGTCCATCGCCTGTCAGTAAGCTAAGCAGCTCAGAATGTGTACAAATATGTTAGGATTCTTCAAAGAATCCATATAGCAGAGAAATATTTAATAAATTAAACTAGAAGACTAAAAATGTCACTGTCATCATTTTCCTTCCTAGCAGCTTTTCCTTATTAAAATGGCTGTGCCACTTCTTTCTACAATTCAAGGTTTCCTGGACGTTAGTCCAGGAAATAATGTGAAAAATCAAACACCAGCAAATAATTTAGTTGTACAAAGTATTCCTTTACTTGAGACAGGGAGGAGAGGACATTTTACCTTGAAGATTGCCCAGTGCTAGTATGATGCTGCTGTTTGCATACTCTAGAAATAATTAATGAGTCTCAATTAGCAGTATGCATTTTACATTTTAAACTAACTCAATAACTAAAACAATAATGAGATACTTTCCTTTGCATTATCCATAGAACCTCATAGTTCTTTAAACTATAGACAACCTGGAAGCTGGGCAACTCTTTGTGCCAGCTGTTTATCTAATATCATCATAGATGCTGATGGTTTTCTCATGAATAAATGATAACAATATTATTACAGATTCACTATTACAATCTACACATAGTGGTGTACACCTGCAATGTAGCACTTGGGAGGAGAATCAAGTGTTCAAAGTAAGTTCTAAAGCAGTTCAGGCTACGTGACACCTTATTTGAGGACAATAAAATCACAAATATGATAATATTTGTGTGCCCAGAAACGCAATAAAATTCAGTGTTGAGTGTTCTATGCTTATATCTCTTGTATGAAATCTGCTAGATTTTTAAAACACTTATCTTTCTCTCATTAACAATAAAAATAAGCTTAAGAACAATTGCAGGATATAGTCTTTCAATTTTTAATCCCTTACTCGCGTATTCATTTTTTTCTTATAATATTGAAGAAACATTGCAGTTATTCAGAGATGGAGGTTACAAGGTTTCAAAATAGCAGTAAGACAGAGGTGTCCTTGTGCCTACCTAGCAATGTCTGTTAGGGCGGGAGAGACACTGGCATGACAAATCTGCTCCATAACAGCAAGAGAGGACAGAAGGAGGCAACTGGCTTTCCAGTGCTTGGGATGAGGAGAACTTCACAGATGAAATAATGCTTGAGAGAGTTCTTAAAAATCTGAAAGAGGGGAGTGTAAATCGCATCCTAGGCAGAGAAAGCAGCAGAATAGATGAGACAAAAAGGCACAGAATGGGAGAGACGCTGACTGCTGACCGAGGGCTCTTTATTACCATACTGCTAAAGATCAAGACAAAGACCAGAAAGTGAACATAAGCCAGATGTTCATAAACTAGGGTAACCATTATGAAATGAGAGCAAAGCAAATGGCTTGTTCTGGGCATTAGGTAGTGAGCTTGACCTTAACATATTGAGTTTATCCTAAAATATGTGAAATTTCATATGAAAAGAGAAGACGCTGTTTCTGATAACTCTAAACAAATTTCAAAAAAAATATGAACTAAAACCCACAAAAGTAATGGCAAGAGTAAGAAAAGTCTCAAGTCTAGTTACTTTGTCTTTAAGCCTCTTTGGCTGGATGGTTCCAACATATTTCTCATAGCACTTTAATATCAATCTTGCTGAAACAGATTTCTTAAACTTTATCAGAGATATGAAAAATGTGATAAGAGTATATTTTCAAATAAAGAGGGCTGGGGTACTGCTCAGTGGTAAGCAATTCATTATTATAAGCAAGGTCCTATGTTCAGTCTTCAGTCTCTCACTGTCTCTCTCTCCCCTCTATCTCTCTGTCTTTCTCTCACACACACAAACACACACACACACACACACACACACACACAGCTACACAAACACAGGCAAAATACAAGATTCAATGAGGTTGGCATGGAGAAAAGTAAGTACATTCCCATATGTGGAAAACCATAATGCCTTTCTTCCTTCTAGGAACCCTTGATGCAACTCACTAGCTTTTTAAAACTGCTTTATTCAGTTATTTTATGCATGAATGTTTTGCTTATATGTCTATCTATGCACCATGTAACAGAAGACATCAAAAGAAGATTGGGATCCCTGCAACTACAGATGGTTTTGATAAGCCATGTGAGTACTGGAAACTGATCCTGAGTCCTCTTGCATGAACAGCCAATGCTCTTAACCTCTGACTCGTCTCTTCACCCCATAACTGGACAGATTTTAAGAAAACAAGCAGTAACACCTTGTCACTTTCTGTCCTGTTCTGGGCAGTTTTGAGGGATAGGAGTCCTGCCACAGTGGCAGAAATTCCACTGAGCAAAGTTCAACAACATAAAGCCAAAGGAGTCTTCGGAGAAAACCTTTTCATTTCTAATGAATAAAATTAACTATCAGAGAAAAGTTTTCTTTAATTAAACCCATCTATGTAGTCTGTAGGATGAATATAATTTATGGCTTGTAATATAGTATTTTGGACATATTTATTAGATCAATTTTCAAAATTGCAAAGTCAAAGGAGTAATAAGAGAAATGCATTCTTTGGATGACTTTAGGCTTCTCCACTTAAAAAGAGCATGGTATTGACTACCCTGTAGAAGGACTGGGTTCAGTGAATCCAAATAATTTTAGAGGCTATAACTAAAAATCAAAAATTAAATTAAAAACCACATAACTTTTCTCAGTCATGCTAATATGTTTAAATAAAAATAATTAAAAATACAGTAAAGAGTTAAAAATAACTATTGGTAAAACAAATGACTAATTCTAGTATTAAGGTAAAGCAACAGTTTTCACAATGAACTAGCTGATGAGTAAGTTCCATTCATTCAAATATTCTTGGTTATATATCTTATAAATTCATATATTTTTAAATTAAAGCATTATTATAAAGAGCTTGAAAATAAAGATAATCGCACACCCCAATTAACCAGACACAAATCCTGTACATCTCAGTTAATGTCTACACAGTTAGAACAGCCATTGTGAAGCCATAGGGCTTCACAGTGGATTTTATACTTTCACTATCAAATATACTTTAATGTGCTTATCCACTAATGACAAATGAAAAAGTCCCCAAAGGAGTTGAAACTTGAAAAAACAATAAGCTTGATATCCTTTTTCATGACTGAGGTGTCACTTACCTATATGCAGTCCCAACTGTGGGTCCTCTCTTTTAGAACAAACAACCTCTGTCTTTCCTGGAGAAAAGCCCAAGCCAGGCTTAGAGTACCCAGAAGGATGGAAGAGAACAAGCACTACCAAAGGTGACTTGGAATGAGGGTTTTATCCTCATCACTGGACAGGACAGCAGTGTTTCTCGTGTCAGGTCCACATACACTCTTATACCAGTATTTGAAGTTAGAGTACTGGAAAACTTGTACTGGAACATTTCTCAATTACATCCAGTAAATTATATTTATCTGGTTTTTCTGAATTAGAGGAATTCTGCTAAGAATGGATGTTAAACAAATTGATGAAATATACATAAATAAATGAAATATGCAGTTACTAAGATGTTAACAATGTAAGGGGACACCAGAAGGTTTTTGTTTGTTTCTTGTTGTTTTGTTGTTGTTTAAAGATGTCTTTGTTTTGTTTTGTTTTGTTTGTTATAAGAGTGTTTCATCTAATGGAAATGCTTCTGAGACTTATGTCCATTCTTCCGCTCTGGCCTGGGCAAACATGGAGAGATGTATAAGGAGGCTCTCAGGAGTCTTCATACATATAATTTAATTGGCGGAATTTGCAGTTCATAAACATTGCTTTATATTAAATATGGTGGTGAGCTTGAAAATCTCTGCTGCCCATGCTCTAGACCACAACAATTAAATCTGGGTCTCTGGAGGTAGAATACAAGCATCATGACTTCTGTTTCACTCTCTCTATAACTCTAAGATGCACAACAGTCTGAGAGCCAGTGACCTAGATCATTGGTTCTCTCATAAAATAATCTCACAGTTGTTCTAGCTCTAGAAAGCCTGCAGTGTCGCAGTGAGTTCTTACTGTAGTGTGTCAGTGAGACATATCAGCGAATGAAGACCTCATGTCACTAAACAAAACAGATACAAATTATTTTGCTCTATCATTTGAAATGTTGTCAACGGTTAAGTTCTGAATTATATTAGCCAGTGAACATTCATTCTTAATTCAATGATGTAGTAATCCCTGGGTGTATGAGAAAGTTTACAAATATGGGGAAAACTCACAACAGTTAAATCACAGCAGTTGGGTTCATGTCATTTTCAATAGGGCTACTTACTGATTTCACCAGATGCCAGAGTATGTATAAATAGTAAAACTGATCAAACAGGTTTGTGTACAGTCAGATATACTGGTACTTAATTTGAAAATGTGCTAAGAGCTTCTAAAGTAGTCTCAGCAAGCAAACTGCTGATTAGTTTGAGAAGATGAATCTGGTGCTGACAAAACTCCTCTATGGTAGGCTCAGTTAACAGTGCCACGTGCTATTTCCTAAAATTTTCATTACCACATTATGAAAATTAGGCACTAATAATAGTATGGGCAGATATCTTAATTAACTGGCTATTTTTATGTTTATGAACATGCATGCAAGCTCTTACGGCAGATTGTGTGCAGTGATTTGAGTAGCTTAGCAAGATTCAATAACAAATTCCAGTTCTTCTCACATCAACATTCACTACACTCTAACTCTAACTCCTCAGTTGTTACATACAGTTAACACATTAGATAATAGGCCTTGACAGCCAGAAAACTCTCAAGAGTTTATTCACTACAAGCAAAGGGGAAATCATTATCAGTTGTTGCTTTAAACCCATATTCCTTACACAGTAAGTAGTTCCACAAAGCACAGTTGTCAGCGCTGCTTCATGGTTTCAAGTCAGGTGTCATAGCCTGCCCTTGGCTACTGCACAGGAAACCTTCTGGAACGCAGAGGCACAGATTGGCAAATTTGAGCTTGTAAATACACAATAGTTTGAGGTGTCCCAGAATGGACACCCATAAGTCAAGGACCAGTAATGCCCTTCCAAATCCTAAGGTAGCACAGAGGCTAAAAGCAGACTTCTCCCTTCTATATAAAACCAAATGAATACAGCCTTGGACTGTTTTGCCTCTGAAGGGCTTTTATAGCCATTTATGTCTAGATCTGTGTGCTCAGAACACATGCCTCCCCTCTTTTTATTTCTTTATTTGTTTGTTTATTTATTTACTTTTACTTTTTTAAGTTAAACTATTATTACATTTCTCCCTTCTTTTTCCTCTCCAAACCCTAGCATACCACCCCTTGCTTTCTCATCCTCCCTCAAATCCATGGCCTCCTTTTCTTTAATTTTTAACGGCTTACACACACACACACACACACACACACACACACACACACACACACACCACTACTGCCACCACCACCACCACCAAACACAACAACAAGAATATCTGGAGAGAAAAGGGACAGTTTCCTCACTGCATTTTTGCCTTTACCTCACATATTTTAATGGATGCTCAGAATAAATTATACTATTTATTAGTGCTTTTGACACTAATATACATATGAAGCAGGTTGAAACAGTTCTGACTAGTGTAATGATGACTCCTCTGATGTTATGGAATTAAAAGATGACTCACTAGAAACGACTCCATCTTATGTATACAATTTCCCAGAAAATAATAGACATGGTCCAAATATATTTACTTTCAATTATTTGATACTTAATCTATGATGAAGTTAACTGAAGGAACAAAGTTTATACGCGGTTAAAAAATGTTACTATGTTTAAAAGAGATTTGTGCTGTTCGTTGCTAACATCTGATATAAAAGGAAATCTTCACCCATCTTTTCAAATTGCACTGCAGGAATCAGTGCAATAGTGAAAGGCATCAAAGCACCTATGCTAAGGATGCGCTGCGCATGGACAAGCTAAACCTTGGGATACAAATAAAGCAAAGTCAGTAAACTCCTATTGCCAAGCACTTAAATTTTTCAGATACACTATGGGCAACTTCAAGCCACATTGTTTTACATTAACAAACAAAAGTGAATTCTATGATAGACTAGGGTCAGATGGAAAGGGAGGAGGACCTTCCCTATCATTGGACTGGGGGGAGTATAGGAGGGAGGGAGGGTGGGATTGGAAGGAGGTGGGGGAGGGGGGCTACAGCTGGGATAAAAAGTGAATAAACTTTAATTAATAAAAACAAAATTAAAAATTAAAAATCAAGAGCAATTATATGAATGGTAAGCATCATATAAATGTCCCACATCCAACTGCACTAAAAATAGTGTTAAAATCCAGACAAGTCTTTGTGGAGTTAACACAAGATAGGACAGTGATCAGTGTGGAGAAATGCTTTTCTTATGCTATTCTTATGACACCTGAACTATGGCCTCAGGAGTTAGGATACTCTTGGTCTCTGTAGTCATGTAATTTAACCAACTTGGATCTCTAGAACTAGTTTCTATAGAACATTGCATTTCTTACTACAAACTAAATGGTTATATCCATTCAAATGAGAGAGAGAGAGAGAGAGAGAGAGAGAGGAGAGGGTATAAACTGTCTCACAATGGACTCTCTTGTCCATGATTAAGATTAACTGTTTCTTCCCTGAGCACAACTTTTCTTACTTCTCTATTTCTAGTAAATTACTTTCTCAACTTTGTCATTCAATCTGTAAATGAAAAAAAAAAATGTCTAAGACTCTTAGCCAAAAGGGAAGATTAAGAGTGTCAGACTTATTCTGATCCAGTGATGAGCTAGGCAAATCTTTTAAAACAGCTCAAATGGTATGAGCATTTTACAAATGAGCTTTAAACAGCCTTAATCTAAATTGCTCTTGACTTCTGAATACCTAGCAAACCACTATTTGCAGCCTGAATATAAGCATTCATGCTACACTAGCCTGAAAAATCCAGGGCAAATCCATGATTAATAATTTCCCCGTTCGCAATATCGAGCTCTCGTTAAGAGAGGCATCTAATGAACACTGCTGCAATAATTTCAACAGGAGGTGATTTCATTTCTGCACTCTCACTGTCACTTCCGTCAGAACTGTCACCATCGCTCCAGTGTTCTTTTCGTTATTTCTATTTCTATCTACACACATTTCACAAAGGAAAAGTACGTCATTAAACCCATCACATTTTCCCAATCTATAAGTGAGCACATGAAATCATCTCTTTGTTATGGATCGCTCACACGAGAGGGCAAGCTCCATCTAGCAGAGTGGAGGAAGGGTGTGCAGATTTGCCCACTTAGGTTTAGCCATGTTTAAATTTCATCGACTGTAAACAAAGGGTGCTTTCCCCTCTAGGTAACCTTAAATATTTCTCCATGGATTATGCACATTACTGTGAAACTGAAAACCACATTAACATTATATTCATTTTGATTTTTAAAGAAAAAAAAACAGTTGTGTATGTTTAAACATACTCTAAATATGCCTCTTATCGTTTGGTGTAAAAACTCAATTTCCTGGAAAAATATTCCTATTCTACATAAACATATGCTCAAATCCATATAGTAATTTCATATATTTACATCACAGTCATGTGATTATGAACATATATATAAATATATAATATGCATTAATGTATTTATAGCACATACTGAACCAAATATGTTCAGTTTAAGTAATAGCACTTATATAAGAAAATAAACCAGGTTTTTTATAATTGAATTAATAAATTTAAAATAAGTTAACTCTAAATGTTAGAGGCAGGTATATATAAATAAAAATTTAAATTAACATCCTGTTTGAGTTGGTATTAATTTAGCAAAACATAGCATTAAACTGTAAACTTAGTGAAATTACTTAGGGATTTTTGCCTTTATTTAAGCAATTCCAAGCTGATGAACTTAACCTCATGAACCCTCACAGTATCACATGAGTAGGAATTACTAAAGGTAGGCTATCAGAGTGCCTACAATCAATTGTTATTTCAATGATGTTAGTCAGCAATGAACACTATGATGGTTATTAGTGTTACTGTCATGACAAAAGTTTGTTGTTTTTTGTTTTTTGTTTTTTTTTTTTGCTAAACAGTTTTTAATGTGGAGAGTAAGTTTACCTAATAGTCCTGCCCCAAAGCATCATGGTATACAGTCTAACAACTAGGACAACCAAGGACCCTGAAAAGTATGCAGTCTCTTCTCCATAATCCTGACAACCACATTATCTGCCAGCAACATCTCAGGCTGAAATACAAAAAGAATACTTTATGGTTCATGCCGTCTTGAAAAAAATGTAAATGATTTATCATTCAGCCTTGAATCTCTAGCAAATAAGCCCAATTCTCTTTCTTTCAACTTTGCCTCTTCTTTTGTTTTCTTTGGATCCCATAAACAGAGTGGGGGCCTTGAAAGCATGGCTAAAACTTTACTGAGATACAGTTACATCCAAGAAGCAGTAGCCCAATAGCTCAATTCTGTACCCCACCTTCCTATCTATTGTTGCTTCCTATACCCAGAAAGGGTCAGAGAAGCAATCTAGAGCTTATCACAGCAGCAGTGACTCTCAAAGCAACAGGAGTGGAAACTGCTGAGGCCGAGCGCCAGGAACCCTGTCTCTGACATTTAGGATTGAAGCAGGAAAGATCTTCTCAGGAGAAGACAGACACAGACACACACACACACACACACACACACACACACACACACAGCAAAAAAGAAACTAGGAAAGAATAATTCACTGACTATTGCAATATTTGTTCAATGAAGTAAAACTGTTAGATTATTGAAGCTAAAAAGTGTTAGAATACAGGAGGAAAGAGTAAAGTTATGCAAGTGTGAAAGGGACGCTAAGAATTACATTTCAAAGAAGATTCCAAAACATTGACTCCATTGGTTCATAGGTGATCATGGAGAAGTCACTCAGTCATTTAGTGCCCCAATTATATCTCCACTGCAATGTGGGGATGTTAAGACAACTTCTGGTTATTTTGAAAATTAAGTGAAAATGCAAATGACTTGTGACGTGCTAAAAATCACATCATTAGTGAATGACAAATTCACTTTCAACTCTAAAACTTGATTGTCTGGCTAAGAGTAAAATTCTAACATTGGATATTTTTAATCTATGTTTTTACTGTCATGTACCTATGGCACCATGTCTCCCAATGACCATATTTGATAAATGTACCTGGAATCAAGCTGTAGATAAATGTTGGGAATAGAGAGAA
Source organism: Psammomys obesus (assembly GCF_907164565.1). Lineage (NCBI taxonomy): Eukaryota > Metazoa > Chordata > Mammalia > Rodentia > Muridae > Psammomys > Psammomys obesus. The sequence goes on from NW_026592890.1 coordinate 9,184,256, forward strand.
ACAGTCTTGTCATGTAGAGGAGTCATCTGCTTACTGTTTGATCTTAGAATTAGTTAAGGCTGTTGACAACTTCGCATTTGGTAATAGTTTGGGGCAACCAAACTGTCTGAGGGTTAATAGTGTCCTGTCATAGTAAAAACAGACTGGAGTCTATGAAATGTGCCTAGACCTTGGTTTGGAGAAGAGCAATTTACTGCAAGGTATAAGGTATGTTGTCAATAATTCTCTCTCTCTCTCTCTCTCTTTTTTTTGAGATGTTTTCATTTTATGTGACTTCCTTTCACAGCCAGGATCAGCTGATACATTGTCTCGGCTTCACACAATTCATTCCTGAGCTTCTAACCCATAGAGCTGGGTGATTGACAAGGTATCCCAGGAAGACTTAACTCATGCAACCTAGAGCAGGAGACTTCTTATGATGCTACATAAAAAACTTCTTTACAAACTTTCAGCAGAACAATTTCTCCTTTGGACAGTGCAGTCAATTTATGAAGGTTTTTATGACCCCTGAAAGAATTCTTGCATTCCAAACTATCCCAGGGTTGTAATAAGGCTGAAATGAGGAATGTATGTCATATATACTAGGCCTTGCCTTTTCAATTTAAAATGCCACTTATTCTTTGAAATGAGAACAGAATCGAGGTTAAAATGAAAACAACTGACTTCCTCGGGTGAATTCCAGAAGCAAATTTGATGAACTTTTCCCCACAGTCGAGGAGGATAAGCCATGTGAGGAAAAAAAAAATGTCAGCTGTCTAGAACAAAGATGAAAGCCCTGTTCAATGCTTGTCCCAAGCTGTCCCCACATCCACTTAATCCTGACTTTGCCACATACTTTGTCTGGGATGAGAGGGTCCAACCATGAGGATATAAAACCCCTTTCTTTGTTGCTCTTGGTTTTCTTTCTTTTTTTTTTTTTTCCTCTGTAAAAGAGTATTTTTTTTCATCTGATCTCTGACCTCCAATTCCTGTCCCCAAAGCTCATGTTACCCTAGCATAACAGCCTCCCTCTCTGTTCCTCAGCCACAGCCTACTCCATCCATAGGACCCTGTACCTGCTCTGTCCCCTTCCGGTGCTTAGCCAGGGAGAGTCATCTGAATAAGTTCCTGTCAGAGGTCAGACTCTGAAAGTGCACTAGCTGCACCAGAGTGAGAAGGCCAACTCCTGCTGCAATGCCTCCATGGCTCTCTTTTACCTTGTGTTTCTCCTCATCGATTAAAGCACCGCATATTAGCTTTTTGTGTCTGTTTATTTTCTTCCATTTTCACTTGAATTCAATCTCCACAAACGTTGGAGACTTGGGATCACTGTGTTTACGTGTGTATTTTTAGGGCTTAAAGTAAAACTTAAGTCTCACATGGAATAAGCAACAAAGGAAGGAGTGAGTCTTTCCCATAGGGTGTGCTTAAAAACTTACTAACCTACAAAACACAGTTCATTATTATAACATAGTGTTGAAGCAATAAAACATAAAAAAAATTAAACAATGGGAGTAATACAAAACAAATAAAAACGAGTTATATACCTAAAAAGTAGTTGGTTTCATTAGAACTTTTTTTAATTACAAAAAATACTGGAAACTTAGAAATATTCCAAGTCCACAATTACCCCAAGGTTGTGGAGTAAATGAGAAAGGTGGCCTCTTAGCCTAAAGAAATACATCTAGCCCAAAGAGTGTTAAAGGACAGACAGATTGGAGGTCCCAGGGTAGCTTCATGAGAGAATGACAGGCCTGGAGAAAGAGAAAAGAGAAACAAAGAAAGAAAATGCTCTGGAGAATTAAACACCACTCAAGAAACCACTAACGAAGATTAGATTTTCAGATGCTTTGACTTAAGCAATAAAAAGGACATCAAAGTGCACCCTTCTGATGAATGGCATGCAATTTAATAATCCCTAGGTTGGTCCACTCAGACACAATGAAAGATTGGTCATTCCCTAAGTATGACACAATGAAATGAAACTGTGGAGACCATCGAGTATCGGGGGAATTAACCCATTCTGAGCTTGAGCTTTTCCCAGGGAGAGAATAAATAAAGTGACAGAAATAAAAAGCAAAGCCCCAAGCAAAACTAAATGAGATTTACCCCACAAAGTGAAAGTCTGGATTGCATATATATGGGAGTCTAGTTGTGTGTTTTGCTCAAACAGGGGGAACATATGACACATTGGGACAGGTCACTCAGTTTCCCTGGGAATTTCCATTTTGATGGAGTACCCTTTCCAGAGATGCTAAGCACTATGCTGATCTGGAATAAATAGGATAGAACATACCTCAGTACTCATCCCACACCTCAGATTAATGTAGCCAAACACAGTGGATAGTTGTAGAAAATTAGTAAAACAGATAAACATATATTTTAAATAATTAAAAAACAAAGTCTCAGGAAGAATACAACAACCATTTTTGCAAACAGTAAAACAAACAAACAAAAATAAGTACATTGGGTACTTCTCATATAATAATGATAAAAGTTAAATAAAAATTACCTAACAAAATTATTTCATATCATGGACACAAACATGATTGTGTTTGTGTTTGTGTTTGTGTTTCCTATTTGGTACAATAGAAAATATTTAACTTAGAATTATTAAACTAGAATTGTCAGCATATAGATTTACAAATATAGTCACTTCAATTAAAACCAATAGGCAATCAGTTCTTAAAATAGCTAGGCTGCATAGGAGCAAAGCCAGTGTCTATATACCTTGGTATAACTGATCAATGCAAATAAAGGACTAAAGATTAAATTTACAAAGTCCAAGGCTGCCTCTCTGTGTGGATTTTTCAAAGGAAGGAGGGAACCATGGAAGAAAGACAGAGTTCCCATGGACATTTGTTTTTCCTTTGCACTGTGGACACTTTCACAGATTTTAATCTCACAAACATCAGGGAAATATCAGAGACTGCAGTTAAGCCATCTTTCCCGGGTCACAAACTACAATGGCTTGGTTTGCTGGATTCACATGAAGGCCCCTTTCTCGACAGTCTGGGAAGCAGAGCCCAGTGAGACACCTGGTCCTCACAAGCAAAATAATTAAGTTTAGAGCTGTGACAAGTATTCTTGGTTGTCAACTTGACTACATCTGGATTTAATTAAAACCCAAATGACCAGGCATGCCTGTAATTCTTTTCATAATGAAACCACTTGAAGTGGAAAGGTATGCTACAGCTGACTTTTACTATTTTCTGAGTTCTTCCACCCTTCTCTACCCTTTTCCCACCCTTTCAACCCCACAGCACTAGATATGAGAGGAAAAAAAAAGAGAGAGGAAAGGAAAGAGATCCTTGGTTAAAGTCAGGGGTCAGAAAAGGGGTGCCATTATCGTGAGACTACTTCCTGCTGACTAGGGGCATAGAGCTCCTGGGGTAAAGTTTGATTTTCACCATAAGGATATCTAATTTATTCTTTTTTAACTTTTATTAATTACACTTTATTCACTTTGTATCCCCCCATAACCTCCTCCCTTCTCCCCTCCCCAATCCCAACCTCCCTCACCCTTCTTCACCCATGCTCTTCCCCAAGTCCACTGATAGGGGAGGTCCCCCTCTCCTTCCTTCTGATCTTAGTCTATCAGATCTCACCAGGAGTGCCTGCACTGTCATCCTCTGTGGCTTGGTAAGGCTTCTCCCCCCTCAGGGGGAGGTAGTAAAAGAGCAGGTCAATCAGTTCATGTCAGAGGCAGTCCCTCTTCCCATTACTATGGAAGCCACTTGGATAAAGAACTGCCATGAGCTACATCTGTGCAAGGGTTCTAGGTTATCTCCATGCATGGCACTTGGTTGGAGTATGACACTCTGGAAAGACCCCTGAGTTCAAATTTTCTGGTTCTGTTGCTTTCCTTGTATAATTTCTTATTATTGTTCTTTTTAACAAGTCGCAACCAACAACCCACCAACTCTCTCAGGCCCCTAGCATTTATATATATTCTCTAAAGTTCAGAGAATTTCAAATGTCACACAATTGCAGAAACTATCTACAGATGGCAAAATCATGGCCCCTGCCAGAGCATGAGGTAAATCATAGTCAGCTACTGCAAAGCAGCCCGTATCCCCACACCTTGGATTAAAACAAAAATAAAGTCTTATAGTAGTTCTATGTTTTTTAGAGAAACCAAAATTCTCACTACAATACATCTTTATTCCAGATTTTTTGAGGTGAGAAGATCTACCTTTAATCTGGACCACATCTTCTGCTGGCAGCCTATATAAAAGATAAAGAAGAAAGAAGCTCCATGCTCTTGCTCTTAATAGCAGGCCCATTCCTTCACTGTCATTAGAGCTTATTTCTTTGGGATTTGGGCATATACTGAAGAGCAGCTGAGACTTCCACCCTCATGGACTGAACAATTACTGGATTCTTGGAACTTCTGTTTATAGGCAGCTGTTGTTGGATCAATATTACCACAGTCTCTACATCATTCTAATAAATCCCTTTCTATCTATAAGAAGAAATTCCTTAAATAAGTTTTGTTACTCTAGCGAGCCCTAACAAATACAAGTATCTACTGAAGAAGCACAGGGAGGACTGGAGGACTAAAGATAAGTTACAAAAGCAAAGAGTAAGAAGAAAAAAATCACAAGGAATTTGTTCATATCTCATAGAAGGCAGCCATTAGACTCACTCAACTGAAGATAGCAATGTTACTATAAATAGATGTAATATTTATATACTCAAAATAAAAAGAAACACAGCTTCCCACTCATAGCCAGCAGAATATATAATTCTCTCCAAGTATAATACTGATAATATCAGTATTATGTAATAAATGATTATAAATATTAAACGGGATGTTATTCCCATATATTAACTTTCAACTACTTTGCATTATAATGAAACTGATCAGAATAATATATATGTTCAAAAATGAAAGATAAACTATTACTATAAATATATATATGATATTTATATATTTATAAATAAAAAGAGATACAGTTCCCAACTCATATCCAGCAAAAAGACTGTACAATAATTATAAAAATAAATAAATTAAATAAATAGTGGAAGGAAAGTAGGAAGGAAAGAAGGAAGGAAGGAAGGAAGGAAGGAAGGAAGGAAGGAAGGAAGGAAAGAAAGAAGGAAGGAAGGAAGCCACAAAGCACATGGCCTCACTGAGAAAATAAAGAAGCCTACCTCAGAAGTTTTGGGTCAGAGTCCTAAACGTTTTGCTTATCAGAGCTTAAGCAAACGTTTTGAATTTCCAGGCTGATTCTTCATCTGGGCAAGAAGAAATACTAGGCCATGTCCGCCATTTACATTTGCAGGTACAACACTGAGGGAAAAACTTTGGAAAGGACCTCATAAAGTCCAACTCATACACAAATGATTGCTGTCAACACTTTCATGGAGTCTCTTCCTGTATCCAAAGCACACTGTTTCACACCCCTGTTTATAGAAATTGAATATAGGGATTCAGCAAGATGGTGGTGCCGGGACAACTCTCGTTCTGACCAGCAGCACAGTAGGATCGGCAGAGTGACCAGCAGTCAGAACTCGCGGCCCTAAAACACAAGTGATTGTGTTTCCCAGGTGAGAGGATGCCCCCTCATGGGAGTTTCAATCAGCTTTAACTCACCCAGCTAAACCGGGGAAGAGATCCCGGTTCCACCAGGCAATTGGTCGCCAGCCCAGAGCCACACACCAGCATGTTCTGATCACTGTCCCAGACTAAACTGTGGGCACCACATCATCAGAGACTGTGATTTCCAGTTGAGAGATAACCCCACGGTGCAGGAAACAATTGAGACTGACCTTAGGTCACCCAGATATCCCCTGGAAAAGACTCGGAGTTCCACAGGCGTCCTGGAGCCAGCCCAGAGCCTGAGCCAGGGACCCAGGCAGTAGCACAAAGTCCTGCCTGCACCTAACTCACTGCCCCAGATAGAACTGTGGGCCCCAGGGCACCAGAGACTGAGTTTCTCTGCTGGGTGCAAACCCACAGGGAGGGGAATGGCTAGTCTGATCTCAGAGCACTCAGCCAATACCACCACCCCGAAAAGGTCTCCGGAAAAATTGTCCAGTTTTGGCAGACGCACAGGCACCCAATCCCCAGAAACGCAGAAAGGCAGAGCCACATAAGTCTGTGCCTGCGGATTCTACTCACCATCACAGACAGAACGGCTATCCCCAGGCAAAGACTGGGTGTCCCTGTCAGGAGGAAACCCCACAGCGGGGGGTGGGGGGGAGATCATCAGGTCCAACACTCAGGACACCCAGCTCCAAAAGACTTCCTGGATTCAAACAGGCTCTAGTCTCTAGCCTTCTACTGCAGGCATAAGCGCTGTGCTCACCAGCTATTATTGAGTACCCCTAGGGCACTGGAGCACACAGCTGCATCATCAGACCTACAAAATCCAGAGAGCCATTTCAGCAGCCCTCAGATACTGCTCCAAGGATCAATCAGTTATCCCTAGCTAAACTGACAAAACTGTGGGAATCCCTGGTTTTTCAAGAGGGCTGCACCCAACAATTACACCTTAAGAGCAACAGCTGCTGCTCACTAAATTCAGAACGAGAAACCCAGCAGCAGGGCAGCCATCACCGGGACCTCTCCTGATGAGAGGAGAGCCTTCCTGAACACCACAGTTACCACACAGTTCCATACACCTGAAGTGAGCTGTGACAATTCCTGAGAAGCACCAGCATTCAGCTGACCATATCCAAAAAGCAGAGGAGAACTTCAGAACCCTGCCAAGAGGATTCTCCCCACCCCAGGACTCAGCAGGCACCAGCAATTAACAGACAAAACCTGAGAGAGAGAGATGGGTAGAGGCCAGCGAAAAATCACAACCAACAAAAGGCAAAGCAATATGGCATCCCCAGAACCCAGTTATCCAGGGACAAGTAGCCCCAGACACCCTAGATAAGTGAAATTCAAGAAGATGACCTTACATTTATGCTTATGAAGAGGTTAATGGAGGAAGCAAATAAAATGCATAAAGATTTAGAGGAAGATATAATAAAACAGATTATGGTCATCCGTAAAGAAATACAGGAAGATGCAACCGAACAGCTTGTGGTGTTCAGAGAGGAAATGATTAAATCACTGAAAGAAATAAAAGAAACAGAGGAATGTTCAAAGAAACAGCTGAAGGAATTGAAGGAAAAACGGGAAAATACAGTCAGACAGGTGAAGGAAATCAACAAAACGGTTCAAGATCTGAAGATAAAATTGGAAGAATTAAAGAAAACACAAATGGAGGAAATCGTGGAGAGGGAGAACCTAGGAAAGAAAACAGGAACTACGGAGGTAAGCATAACCAACAGACTGGAAGAGATGAAAGAATCTCAGGTGTGGAAGTTACAATGGAAGAAATCGATGTATCCGTCAAAGAAAATAATAAATCTAAAATATTCCTGACACAAACCATCCAAGAAATCCAAGACAACATAAAATGACAAAACCTAAGAATAATAGGAATAGAGGAAAAAGAAGATTCCCTCCTCCAAGGGTCAGAAAATATTTTCAACAAAATCATTGAAGAAAATTTCCCCAATTTATTTTTTTAACTTTTATTAATTACACTTTATTCATTTTGTATCTCCTCATAAGCCCCTCCCCCCTCCCCTCCCAGTCCCACCCAATTTCCCCAATTTAAAGGGGAGGCCTATAAGAATAGAAGAGGCCTACAGAACACCTACTATATTAGACCATAAAAGAAAATCCTCCCGTCATATAATAATCAAAACAGTTAAGTGTACAGAACAAAGAAAAAATATGCAAAGCTGCAAGGGAAAAATGCCAAGTAACATATAAGAGCAACCTATTAGAATCACACCTGACTTCTCAACAGAAACTATGAAAGCCAGAAGAGCCTGGACGGATATCATGTAGACCCTAAGAGAACACATATGTTAGCCTAGGCTACAGTACCCAGCAAAACTCTCAGTCCTCATAAATGGAGAAAACAAGATATTCAATGACAAAAACAAATTTCATCAATACCTACACACAAATCCAGCATTACAAAAGATAATAAAAGAAAAAATACAACCCAAGAAAACTAACTACTTTCAAGAAAACACAGGAAATAAATACCCTCACTACAGCAAAACCAAAAGTAGCCAAACATACAAACACCCTACCATAGCCAACATCAATATCAAAGGATCTAACAGCCACTGGTCATTAATCTCCCTCAACATCAATGGACTCAATTCTCCAATAAAAAGACACAGAATAACAGAATGGATGCATAAACAAGACCGAACAATCTGTTGCATACAAGAAACACACCTAAATCACAAAGATAGATATTACCTGAGAGTAAAGGGCTGAAAGACAGTTTTCCAAGCAACTGGATCCAAGAAGCAAGCAGGAGTAGCCATTCTAATATCTAATAAAATAGATTTTCAGCCAAAATTAATCAAAAGAGATAGAGAGGGACACTTCATATGCATCAAGGGAAAATTCCACCAGGAAGATCTCACAATCCTGAACATCTATGCCCCAAATGCAAGGGCACCAACATTTGTAAAAGAAACTTTAATAAAACTTAAACCACACATAGACCCCCACACATTAATAGTGGGAGACTTCAACACCCCACTCTCAACAATGGACCGGTCAACAAAACAGAAATTAAGCAAAGAAACAATAACTCTGATAGAGGTCATGAAACAAATGGACCTCACGGACATCTACAGAACCTTTCACCCAAACACAAAAGAATTTAACTTCTTCTCAACACCTCATGGAACCTTCTCCAAAATAGACCATAAAGTTTGTCACAAAGCAAGACTGAAATAATGCCTTGTATCCTATCTGATCACCATGAACTAAAGCTGGACCTCAATGACAAAAATAGCAAAAGGCCTACACACACATGGAAACTGAACAACTTGCTACTAAATGACAGCTGGGTCAGAGAAGAAATAAAGAAAGAAATTAAAGACTTCCTAAAAATTCAATGAAAATGAAGACACAACATACCCAAACTTTTGGGACACAATGAAAGCAGTGCTAAGAGGAAAGTTCATAGCACTAAGTGCCTTCAAGAAGAAATTTGAAACATCTCATGCAAGCAACTTAATGGCTTACTTAAAAGCCCTAGAAAAAAAAGACAGACACACCAAAGAGGAGTAGACGGCTGGAAATAATCAAATTCAAGGCTGAAATCAATCAATTAGAAACAAATAAAACAATTCAAAGAATCAACAAAAACAAAAGCTGATTCTTTGACAAAATCAACAAGATAGACAAAACCCTTAGCCAAACTAACTAAAAGGCAGAGAGAAACTATCCAAATCAACAAAATCAGAAACAAAAAGGGGGGCATAACCACAGACACTGAAGAAATCCAAACAATACTTAGGTCTTACTTCCAAAGTCTATATGCCACAAAATTTGAAAATCTAAATGAAATAGATAATTTCCTTGACCAATTCTACATGCCAAAGCTGAATCAAGATCAGGTAAACCAATTAAATAGTCCTATATCCCCTAAGGAAATAGAAGCTGTCATCAAAAGGCTACCATGCAAAAAAAGCCCAGGACCAGATGATTTCAGTGCCGAATTCTACCAGACCTTCAAAGAAGAGCTAACACCAATACTCTTCAAACTATTCCACAAAATAGAAACAGAAGAAAGACTACCAAACTCATTCTATGAAGCCACAGTCACCTTGGTACCTAAACCTCACAAAGACCCAACAAAGAAAGAGAATTTCAGGCCAATCTCCCTCATGAACATTGATGCAAAAATACTCAACAAAATACTTGCAAACCGAATACAAGAACACATCAAAGATATCATCCACTATGACCAAGTAAGCTTCATCCCAGGCATGTGAGGGTGGTTCAATATATGAAAATCCATCAATGTGATCCACCAAATAAACAAACTGAAGGAGAAAAACCACATGATCATCTCCTTAGATGCTGAAAACGCATTTGACAAAATCCAACATCCATTCATGTTTACATTCTTGGAGAGATCAGGGATACATTGCACATACCTGAACATAGTAAAGGCAATATACAGCAAACCTATAGCTAATACCAAACTCAAATACCAAACTCAAACTTAAATCATTCCCACTGAAATCAGGGACAAGGCAAGGCTGCACACTCTCTCCATATCTCTTCAATGTTGTTCTTGAAGTCCTTGCTAGAGCAATAAAACAATTGAAGGAGATCAAGGGAATACAAATTGGAAAGGAAGAAGTCAAAGTATCACTAATTGCAGATGATATGAGAGTATACCTGAGTGACCCCAAAAATTCTACCAGGGAACTCCTACAGCTGATTAATATCTTCAGCAAAGTGGCTGGATACAAAATTAACTCAAAAAAAAAAATCAGTAGCCCCCCTGTATACAAAAGACAAAAGGGGCGAGAAAGAAATTAGGGAAACACCACCCTTCACAATAGCCACAAAGGACATAAAGTATCTTGGTGTGAACCTAACCAAGCAAGTCAAAGACTTGTACGAAAAAAAAATTCAAGTCTCTGAAGAATTAGAAGATATCAGAAGATGGAACGATCTCCCATGCTCATGGCTTGGCAGGGTTAATATAATAAAAATGCCCTTCTTACCAAAAGCAATCTACAGATTCAATGCAATTCCCATCAAATTACCAACACAATTCTTTACAGACCTTGAAAGAAAAATTTTCATCTTCATATGGAACAACAAGAAACCCAGAATGGCTAAAACAAATCTCTACAGTAAAAGACCTTCAGGAGGTATCTCAAACCCTTATCTCAAGCTGTACTATAGAGAAACAATACTAAAAACTGCATGGTACTGGCATAGAAACTGACTGGTGGACCAATGGATTCAAACAGAAGACCCTGACAAAATAACACACAATTATGGACACCTGATTTTTTACAAAGATGCCAAAACCATTCAAAAAAAAAAAAAACCAGCAACTTCAACATATGATGCTGGTCTAACTGGATATCTACATGTAGAAAAATGCAACTGGATCCATACTTAACACCCTGCACAAAACTTAAGTCCAATTGGATCAAAGACCTCACCATAAAACCAGACACACTAAACAGCTTAGAAGAAAAAGTGGGGAAGAGCCTTGAACTCATTGGCACAGGAGACAACTTCCTGAACAGAACACCAACAGTACAGGCTTTAAGAGTTACAATCAATAAATTGGACCTCATGAAACTGAAAAACTTCTGTAACGCAAAGGACACTGTTGTCAGAACAAAATGACAGCCTACAGATTGGGAAAGGATCTTCACCAACCCTCTATCTGACAGAGGACTAATATCCAGTATATATAAAGAACTAAAGAAGTTAAACAGCAAAATATCAAGTAATACAATTAAAAAATGGTGTACAGAGCTAAACAGAGAATTCTCAATAGAAGAATATAGAATGGCAGAAAAAAACACTTGAAGAAATGCTCAACCTCATTAGCCATCCAGGAAATGCAAATTAAAACGACCCTAAGATTTCACCTTACACCCATCAGAATGGCTAAGATCAAAAACTCAAGAGGCAACACATGCTGGAGAAGTTGTGGAGAAAGGGGAACCCTCCTCCACTGCTGGTGGGAATGTAAACTTGAACAACCACTCTGGAAAGTAATCTGGCGCTTTCTCAGACAACTTCCTCAAGATCCAGCTATACCTCTCCTCTAGACATATACCCAAAAGAGTCTCAAGTACACAATAAGGACATTTGCTCAACCATGTTTGTAGCAGCCTTATTTGTAATAGCCAGAATCTAGAAACAGGCCAGATGCTCCTCAGCAGAGGAATGGATGCACAAATTCTGGTACATCTACACAATGGAATTTAACTCAGCAATAAAAAACAAGGAAATCATGAATTTTTCAGGTAAATGGTGGGATCTGGAAAGGATCATCCTGGGTGAACTATTTCAGAAGCAGAAAGACACACACCGTATATACTCACTCATATAGACATATAATATAGGATAAACCTACTAAAATCTGTACACCTAAAGAAACTAATCAAGAGGCAGGACTCTTGCTAAAATGCTCAATTCCTATTCAGAAAGGCAAAGAGGATAGACATCACAAGAAGGAGAAAAGAGGGAACAAGTCAGGAGCCTGACACACAAGACCTCTTAAAGGCTCTGCCTTGCAGACTATCAGTGCAGATGCTGAGACTTATGGGCAACCTTTGGGCAGAGTGCAGGGGATCTTAGGAAAGAAGTGGGAAACAGTAAGATCTGGAGAGGACAGAAACTCCACAAGGAGAGCAACAGAACCAAAAATTCTGAGCACAGGGGTCTTTCTTGAGACTGATTCTCCAACCAAGGACTTTGCATGGAGATAACCTAAGACCCCTGCACAGATGTAGTCCATGGCAGTTTAGTATCCAAGTGGGTTCCATTGTGATAGGAACAGGGACTGTCTCTGACATGAACTGATTGGCCTGCTCTTTAATTACCTGCCTCTGAGGGGGAAGCAGCATTACCAGGCCACAGAAGAAGACACTGCAGCCACTCCTGATGAGACCTATTTGACTAGGATCAGAAGGAAGGAAAATAAGACCTCCACTATCAGTGGACTTGGGGAGGGGCATGCATGCAGAGGGTGGAGGGAGGGAGGGAGGGAGGAAGGGATTGGGACGGGAGGACGAAAGGAACCACAGGGGGATACAAAGTGAATAAAGTATAATTAATAAAGAAATAAAAAATGTATATAGATATCAATTATCAAATATCATTAAAAATAGATACTGGATTTACATCTTGACATGGTTTAAAAATTTATACTACTCTTTGTATTAGTAGCCAGGCAAAAGCACTGGAATCAAATACATCTGCACTTTGGTCTACAACAAAATATATTTTTCATATTCACTCACACTGGAAATTTCCCTGATATAAAAGTTGAACTTAACAGTGCTTTTGTTGTTGTTGTTTTTAATCTGTGTTAATTAATAGAATGAATGAAAGAATGTCTTGCCCCTTCCCACTTTAGACTTCACTGAAAATGTGTTTCTCTTCCAAAGGGGCATTGCAAACTCAGAAACAAGTTTTCTATCCTGTCACTAAAGGAAAAATTCTGAGTCATCATTCCAAGTATCTTTAAACAAAATAAATGGACATAATGATGTCTGAAACATGGTTTGTAGACACTGGCAGCCTGAGATACCCCTTCCAGCTCCAGATGCACAGAACACTTTCAATGCTAGTAAAACTGGAGAACAGCCTTTTGGCTTTCAAATTCCCACTTTAGTTGAGCTAATTCTGATTTAAAAATAATTGGTAACAATAGCAAAACATTAAAGGCAGCTTTCAAGATGAGGCATTTATACTCTAACAAATTTTGACCCTATTATTCTCTTCATTAATCAATGTTAAGGTAAATACACTTTTATTAGTTACCCATTCATTCACTCATTCAACAAATGAGCATTAATGAACTGAAGTAATAGGATGTATGAACAAGAATATGAGTCAAAATAGACTGAGTTTAAATCCTGATTTCAAACTTCAATAAGGGATTGCTTTATATCTTTTTCGGAAAGATCTAAAGAAAGAATAACAAGATGATACATTTAAAGTCCTTCACATCATGTGACACACAACTGTGTTTTCTAATGTTGCTCTTTTTTTGCAAGGCAGTGGGGACAGAAATATGAACAAGATGTGTTTATATCATTCAAGAACACAAAATATGATGTAACCCATGGACACAACAAACTACTTAATACACAAGAGAATAAACGGTAAAATTCAGCAATGAAATGAGTTCTGTTAAGGAACACTAGTCAGTCATAGTCAAGCCACAAGAAAAGCCAAAATCATCCATGGTCAGAAGAAGAGGATTTCGAAGATCAGACACTACAGGTTGAATGATCATGGTGACAGGTGCATGCATACCCTGGCATTAGCTATGCACCTTCTACCAAAAGTTTCAGCATTTGGGATGTTCAAAACAAAAATGAGTTCATTGTTGAATAAAAACTAAATGTTTTAACTCAGTACTTAAGACCATATGTGACTGCATCTTCCCATATGCAGTAACAGGTGTCTAGTTATAGTGACTTATTTTAAGAACACTTCCTGTCCTTCTATGTCCAATGTCTGACTCCTGCTGGACTTCTGCCTCCCCCTTTCAGGACTCCATCTGTCATAAACATTTTATGACTCCATCTGTCATAAACATAATTCCTTTCATTTTTCTTCTCTAAACATCCATTTAAACTATGTTGAGTCTCTTTTTTTTTAACAGCAATTCTTTCACAGATTGGCATGGTACTTCACAATATTATCACTTGATTACAAATTTTATATTCTTCATTAGGCTGCACATTCCTTGAAATTTATTTGGTTTTATTTGTGTTGTGGAATAATTATTCAATATATGCCAAATAAATCTATTTCACAACTTTAGGGTAGAGTAATTAACCAAAGTAGATTTAGTTACTTCACTAAATACAATGCTTGCCAAATGTACACTGCCTCCAGTTTAGGACAACTGTATTCAAGGTACCCAATTCCAAACCCACTTTCTGGTTAGCTCCTAAATATGCTTCCATAATATTAACTTCCACGGTTAAGCCTCCCTGAAGATACTGCATGGGGATGTCAAGCTATGACTGGAAGCAAGTGTCCCATGAGTGCTTTCTATCTCAAAGAAGAAAAGAGGGAAGCTCCTGATGGTCACCAGTGAGGACGGCTTCTGAACTCTGACTTGATCTAGTCATAAGTGGCCATGGAGCCTCCTTCATGTCATCGACCAGGAAATTAGTAGGGAAGCACCCTTACTTATAAACACTAGTTGGCCCAGTGCTCTCCTCCTTCCTCCAGTTTTATTCCCTAAATCCCGGTGAGAAACTAAGTGCGGACTGAAGCCAAGAGGAGAGGAAAAACAGTCTATATCACAGAGGTTCCCAACACCAGCGCAAGCTTCCCAAGTTGTCGTTAGTCAGCACTGCTGCATCCCAAGAGGAATGAATGATATGACTACCAATTCCAATGGGACATTTCTGCAGGGTCAAGGCTCCAACCCCAGCACACATTTTAAAAGATGGGTCTTACTTGGTTTTCTTGGCTTATGAAATAAATTTGATCTTTTTGACCAATATCCTTTCCCATTGTCTATCTACTCTTCTAGCTATATATGAACACACACATAAAACACACATGATGATATTATGCACAATCCTTTCAGTATTGATCTCACATATGGTATTAAGTATGTGTAAATGTATGCTTGCAAACTGAGTAACTTTGCTTTCAACATTTTAAAAATTTTAGCTAATATAGATTATGTCACATATAATAACAAATGTTAATAAATAATATTTCTTTACTATTCATTCTAGAATCAATCATAAACTATGGGGTTAGAGATATCTTGGAGATTAAGAGCATGACTGCTCTTGTAGAAGACCCAAGTTTGGATATTAGCACCTGCTTTGGGAGGCTTCCAAGTGCCTGTAACTCAGCTCCAAGAAATCTGATGCCTTCTTCTGGCCAACATGGATACTATATATGTATACAAATCCATACTTATACACACATATCCCGAGTTAAAAAAAATAAAACAAAAATACTTTTCCTTAAATTTCTCTGTTCCATAATTATTATATTTCATATGAGAACTATAGCAAGACAAAGAAAATATTGGGCATAATATCTGACTATTCTGTGAAGTTGGTAGAACAATTTCTAGAGCCTTCTGCTTAATGATGATGTCAAATTTAAAAGAGCCATAGTTCTTCTTAGTAATACAATGGCCTTGTGTTCTCTGCAGCCATACCATAAGACTAAAGGGCTGTTAACAACTGCTATGCAATGTGTGACTGTAAGCCATTCAGTAACATCTTCAGAAGTACATTGCTGAAAATCTGTGCACTAAGATACATAAAAGAAGCAAAACATTATTTTTTCATTGTAGATGACAAAAGCAAGACAATATACATCAAAGTAAAACCCACGTCCCTACTGACAGTGGCCTAAAGTTTTCTGGGCCATGTGGTGTGCATAAGCATTCCCACTCATCAGCACTGTCAACACACAGTGCATGCTTCTGCATTTTCTTATGTTGAAACATTACATCTACACAGCATGTAGGAAGAAATGACAAGGCGTGGGAAGTCAGCCTACTTAACTTGACATCAACTAACCTATGAACTGTGTACATGGCTCTCTTGTAAAGAAGTAAAATTAATTAATTAATTAATTAATTAGAAAGATAGATGATAGATAAATGATAGACACATACATAGAGACAGAAAGAGAGAGAGAGATAATAAAGAACTATGACTGCACTCAATTCCAATAAGCCAGTTCTCAGCAGGAAAGAGTATATAGTCAGATATAGCCTTGATTATCTTTAGACACTTTCTTCTGCTGAGGATCAAGCCCACCGAAATGACAGAGCTCTATGTCAGTGTACACATACACTGTAACATGGGTATTATTTACTGATAAACAGCACCATGACAGTACTTTTCAAATCGGAGTTTGTCCTATCAGTCAAACAAAGAGGCAGGATACCCTTCCCACAGTGATGACCCTCTGGACGGGAGGTGGCAGTCTGCCAGGTCAATTACTGCAGATCTGGGAGAAATATGGAGACAGTTCCGCTTAATTCAGAACAGGAGGATCAAGAAAATGGAAACCTAGGGACATATTAGCACAATGGCCAATTACCTAAAAGTGTGGCTTTTGCTAGAGCTGGGAAATGTATTCATACTGAGTGTTTCTATTTGCAAGGACTGTTATTTATAAACAAATGGGCTTACACAGCATTGAAATTAACATTCGTATATTTCAGGAGAAAACAATTTTTCACAAGAAAATTAAGATTCTGTAATTTGCATCTCTTCTTGGTAACATGGACATACATCACTTAGTATTTGGGGAACTGGCTAACAACCATTCATAACTGCTATGTCACTGATATGACAATTTGTTTCTATTTTTCTACATCAAGACTAATGTCAGTCTGAAACCCTCCTGGTCATTTCTCACCTCACTACTATACCTATGGTTTCTTTGTCTAAAGGAAACAGAGAGCACTGTATAGGCAGAGAGCTCACATCTCAGAATACCTAAACCGAGGGCTCATTTCTTTTGCATTTCTTTTTTCAATTATTAACCAGGAGTTTGGTGGAAAAGTCACATTAAACAAAGACCTACTGGGGAAAAAAATGTAGACTTCATCGATCACAATTAATTGCCTGTAAAGCAGATTCTTAGGGTGTTGCAATGCCCCAAATTTGTACTTTCTGTGAATATCATGTGACTTCCATGATAGCATGTATATCCGACAAAATTCTGACAAGAAACTAGCCGAGAAAAAAAAAGTAATTTTGTATATATTTAAAGAGTAGGTACACATAAAATAGGAGGTCCATAGTTGATACTTAACCTTGAAAGAAAAGATGCTCATAAAAGAGCCTGCAATGATTTTATCATCTATATAATACTGTACAAGCAACACTGGAGTTCTGAAGTTTCTCTGTCCTTCTGGAACCTGGAAACACTAACATACAGAATTAAATTGTGAGTTCAAGTTTTCTGAATGAAACAAAAAGAGGGGGTGAATATATTATTTCCTTGGTAATAAAATATATCTTAATGAAGCTGGGCATGGTGGCATACACTTGTAACCTTGATACTAAGGAGCTATAAACAGAAGGAGGTGTTTAAAGCCCCTTTAAAGGCTGTGTATTAAGACTCAAAACAGAAGTTATCTTCATTGTAACATGGTAGAATAGAGAACACTGGCTGAAATGCACATGCTTGCACAACAGAAGCAGGGCTTTATAGATTTCAGTACTTCGGAGACCTTGCTGTCATTTGGAATATTCACTACTTAGTATGTGCAAATGTTTTGCCAACCCAGATGCATCTTATACTCTTAATCAACCTTGGATTCCGGTTGTTCCACCAGAATCATACGCCTATGATGAGGTGGAGACACTGCTCATGTGGCTGTGGCATGCTGGCAACAGAGCATGCAGAGCTAAGTTTTCCTGGAAAGGCCACAAAAGGGATTGTGATAAATGGCATAAATATGTCACTTGCAAGGGCAGCCACGGCCATGGTTAACTTACTCACTTCCCATTGAGTGTGTAGTTCATCCAGTTTTAAGTGTTTTTAATGTAGGGGTCATATTAACCTTCTAAACATGAAGAGAACAATGTAGGTTATAATTAAGCTCATGGCATTATAATACAGAGAACAAAAAGCCTTTACATAATACATCTATTACTTAATTAATGTCAGGTGACACTGAAATAATTACCTTTGAATTAATCACATATTTTGTACCTTTGTTCCCTTCAACTTTTTAGACAAGCTTGATAAGTATAACTTGCCAGAGGAAAAATGAATAGTGAAGAGGAGTCTAAAAATTTTCTTCTCAGAATGGGTAATTAGGAAAAACAACAGATGTGGGCAATTAGCAAATGAATATGGTTCTTGAAGACTGAAGGATCAAGGACATATAACGGATGAGCCAGTTCAGAGCTGTTATTAAAGGTCAGAAGTTTAAATAGAATTTAAGAGTCATTTTATTGTCCATTCATCAGTAGAAATAACTTCCATGGTACATAAGTTACAAGGGTTGTTCAGTAAAATTCAAAGAATACAAAGTTTAAAAAGTTAAACTAAAGCCCAAAGCTGTACCATATAAAACCATACCCCTCTTGGGATATATGATTAGTCAAAGAGAAATCTTGTCATTTAAAAGACACTACTGCTACATTAAAGCGCTGTACCCTTTAGTTGAACATAAGTGTCCTAATCGAAATGTATCAAATATGCCAGAATAAAATGAGCACATTAAAGCACTGATTCAGAAGCCACCAATTACCCCATCCTAACATTTTTGGAAATGTGTTAGTTGACATCATTCCAAAGTCTTATCAGTCATTTATTTATTTGAGCTAATTATAAAACAATTCCCATTTGTTTCTACCAAGGAGCTTACTATTGCAACATTGTTTAGTGTTGTTGGTTCTCAATATGATGTATGCAAAGCATATACCTATCAAAACATTCCCAAACACTGGAGTTAATTTAGGAAATTTTGTTTTGTGAGCTTAGCACACATCATTAGAGGATTTGATCATTGGCTTCAAAGAACTACTACAAGCCAAAAGTACAAAACAAGCTACAACAGAAACACTGCAAATCTACCCTCCTCTTGTCTGAAATCTATACATCAAGCAACAGGATAGCTGTCGCATGTAACTGGCAGTGTTCACTAATTATCAAAGATAAAACAAAGATATCCATAGAGTTCTTCATAGTAGTTAAACAAAGATTTATAAAGCCATCACCCCACCTGATGTTTACAAAATTACTGTCATTGAGCATGGAAGAAAGGACTTCTCCCACAGAGGAGAAGGCTCAGTGGCCTTCCAAAGTCACATTTAGTTATTAACAGGGGAAAGACAAAATCAAACTATCCTTGACCTCATGCCCAGTTCAATAAATTCCAACATAATCCACAGTGAAACATTAACTCTACTGTCAATTTCCTTTGAAAGGATGTCTGTTCTCCCTGCTTAAGATGCAAGACATTTTAATTTGAAAGCTATTTCAGCTTTCATCTTTATGAATTTGTTTGTAAATTTCCTAATGAGCAAATCAAATAATCTTTCAACACTGAAAAAAGAGTAATAGCTAGTTTGTGGATTGTTTTACCCAACAACTGCTTCCAGTTAAGTTAGGTGACATTTGGTGAATGCACAGCTCTCAGGTGGATACTGCTAACATAGTTGGTCCTTTTCCTCTATGATATGCAGGTGATTCTTTGGTCTCAGATACAAACACTTCCTATAAATCATCCAATGAGATTTTTTTTTTTTACTGTTAAATGAACAAAACTGCTTTTTATTTTTCATGTTGATAGACAATTAACATTTACTGAGAACAAAAGGTATCTAGCCTTCCAAATAACAAGTCTTGAGAAGCCTATGGTAGATAATTTCTGGGGCAAAGAAACAAAAGTTTAAAGATACCACCACCATCTGGATTTATTAGGTCTTTTTTATTTTTCTTTTTAGTTACATTTTGTTAACTCTGTGTCCCAGCTGTATCCCCCTCCCTCATTCCCTCCCCAACCCCTCACTCCCTCCCTGGTCTCCTCCCTGCCCCTTTCCAAGTCCACTGATAGAGGAGGACCTCCTCCCCTTTCATTTGACCCTGTTTTATCAGGTATCTTCAGGGCTGGCTGCAAAGTCCTCTGTGACCTAACAGGACTGCTCCTTCCCTGGGGGGGGGGGGGGGTTCAAAGAGCCTGCCCTTGAGATCCTGTTAGAAATAGTCCTTGTTCCCCTTACTTTGGAAAACTACTTGGTTACTGAGCTACCACGGGCCACATCCGAGCAGAAGTTCTAGGTTATATCCATAGATGGTCCTTGGTTGAGTGTCAGTCTCAGAAAAGACCCTGTGCCGGGATATATTTGGTCCTTGTCGAGCTCCTATCCTTTCCATATCATACTAACTCCCCTTCTTTCATATGATTCCCTGCACTCTGCCGAGGGTTTGGTTATGAGTCTTAGTGTGCTTTGAAACACTGCTAGTTTTACAGATGTTGTCTTCACAGGCTCCATATAAATTCCTATATGAAACCCTCAAAGTGGTGGTATGAGGAGGTGGGGCTACTGAAAGGTCATCAGAAGATATGAATGGGATTTTGCACCTGGAAATCCAAGAAACCTTTCTTCAGTTGGCAGCCTGAAACATTATCTTCAGAGCCTAAGCACATCAACAGCTGACCTTAGACACTCAGCCTCCAGGACTTTCTGCTATATACCATACTGTCCGGGGTAACTCATTCTAGCAACCCTGACAGACCAAACAGGTTTTCACCAAGTCTTTTTTGAGAAATGGGAAAAAAATTGACTTTTTTTTTTTTTTTTTACTGGTGATTTCTTTAATATTATAAAATTGTGTTAGTAGTATTTCCAACAGGCTTTCCTTGGAAAAACTGAGATGTTTATATAACTAATCTTCATTATTAACCTAGAGTTTCTACACATTTGCAAAGATGAATAAAACCAAAGTCCTGCTTCTGAAGCAGAAAGATAGAAGAAGAAAACTAATAATGTAATGGTATAAATATCTTAAGAAGGAATAATATTATTTTACAAAGAGCATGAAGAAGGGCAGGATGAAATGTGCCTGGTGTTCCACCGAGGAGATAAAATTGTATTTACTAGATCTTATCAATCTATTTACAAAGCAGGTAGGTAGAGTAAGGTTACTCAGGAGATAAAGGTAATTCAAAGTACAGAATAAGAACTATGTATTATATGGATTGAAATGAATATAGCCTACAATTATATGAAGATCAGTCTTCATGTAGAATGAATCTGCCTTGGTTGGTTTGTGTAGCATCAGGTGCTAATTCACAGAATTTATTAGGAAGGGTTTTGGTAAAACAGAACCAAACAAGAAGTAAGAGTTGGTTCTGAAAGGGAAATTGGCACCTAAAGTATGTCAGACAAACTCTTGTGGAAAAAACCAAACCAAATTAAACCAAAACAAAACAAAACAAAACAAACAAAAACAACTTAGAAAAAGTCTTCAGCATAATCCTGATTTGGGAGGGCTAAAGAATGAGGTACTGGGGTAACAACAGTGCCAACCTCATCAGTCTTTCCTTAAAGACTGCCCTAAGGGACTAGTTAAATTCCCCACTGAAGCTAAGCACTGCTCCAGGTCCCATTTCAGGGGACTTGGTTCTAGAATCTCTCTTATTAATATTTAAGTACATGTAAGTCTGAAGTCTAAGTCTCTATGGATATGCAAAAATATCAGACTATATCCAAGTTCTTACATAGGCACTTAAGAGGTGTGCTTCAGAATGTTTCTAAAGACTAGAAATATTGTCCTGCACACAATGTTGTGATGTCTTACAGTCTAGGATCACAATTCATGATGAATGACTCCAGACTATCAGATAGCAACTGTTTCCAAGCAGATTGGCTGGAATTTGCTATTACCTTAGTTATCCACACATGTCAAATCCCTAGGACTACAATTAAGGGTATGCCATATGGTAGCAAGTGTGATGGTAGATTTTTAGGAACAAAATAAGAGGGATCTGACATAGAACCAAATATGATGGCAAATTTCATATGTACGGAGTTTCAAGACTATTACTGCCATTTCCTCCAGTAATCTAGTCATTTGGTACTTTTGTAGACACCACTAATTAGTAATATTTTCATCTTCAACAACATCCAAGGGACATATATTGAAATAATATTTTGTTAAGTGTCAAAACTGTATATGGATGCATCCAGGCAGCTAATCTGATGGTGAACAAGCACCTGGAAATACTGCAATAGTATGTACTAATTAAACAGGACATTGATATTGCTGAATCTGGGCTCAGTAGTGCTTACCTATAATCCAAGCACACTGGAGACAAAGTTGGGAGGATTCTCAATTCCTAACCTTACAAAGCAAGACCCTATTCCTTCCCTACCATACACACAAAGTAAACATAAAGATTCATTACTGATCAAACAATTTTCTGAAAAATATACCCAACCTCTGGCCTATAGCAAACTAAATAAAATTTAAGAAATTTATTCAAAACATTAAAAAAAAGAATGAAAGTGAATAAGTGTATTGTTATAAATGCATGCTTCTATGCCTGTTAAAAATCATTATCGTCCCTTCTGATTATAAAAATAATGGCTCACTGCAGGAAACAGGGCAATAAATTATTGGCACTATCCCCTTATCCTTTTATACTTTTCTATGCATGTGATTTGAAGTATTAACATAGGCCGCGATGTACATAACTGGGCTACTATAAAGTGAAGACATGTAAAAATCACACAGAAGATGGTAAGGTTTTTATTGAGGGCAGAGAAAGTCCATGGGGAAAGTTCTTGGCTGTTCACATACAGATCAGTTTCATTTATCTTTTTTTCTGCAATACTTAATTATTTCATTGGCTGTGTAGATTTAACAAATCTACTTGCACATTCATTTAGTAATTATCAATGCTTATTTTGTTCTCCACACTGTGTATGTCGTGAGGAACTTAGGTGTAATGGAAAAAAAGCAGCACAGAAGCAAATAAAAAAAGGATAATTAGGCATGGGAAACCCTAGGAAGGAAATAACATACAATGTTTTTATATGTGTCCTACCAAATTAAGTGATTAGAGAAATAAATTGAATATGAGATTTAAACAAAAACCTGAACAGAAAAAAAAAAAGTTCAGTCATGTACAGGAAGAAAGTATAACCCAAACAGAGAGAATGACACAAGTAAAGCTCATTCTACTGCAAAACTGACCTCAGTGAATAGACTGAAGTTACCATGGACAAGAGATGTGAAACAGAGGGCAAGGCCAGGTCAGGCATGAGCCTACTGGCCATAGAATGACTTAAATAAAGTACCAAGTACAACGTGTGTAAAAAGAGTGTTTTAGCACTGAAGGTAAGGAACAATTAATGACTTAATAAGATTTTCTTGTCTATCATATTACAGATGACAAAGAGAGCAAGGTAGTAGACACTGAGTTATTACACTAATGCAGGCAAATAAAGATGTATTCTGCAGGTTAGGCAATTCTGTGTAGATGGGCTCTGTGTGCACTGATGGAGGGGGCAGATTAAAAAATAAATCCTGTTTTCTATTTCAGGAATTGTACAAAATGGAGTGTCACTTACTGATATTGAGAAGATTTATAGAGAAATAGGTTTCCATGGGAAAAAAGCAAGAGTTTAGTTTTGTATATATTAAGTTTCAGATGTTTGAGAAACGTCCACATGGGGTTGTCAAGTAAATAATGTGGATAAATGAGACAAGACCACTGAGGGGAGAGGCAGGTTGAAGATATAAATTTAGGGATTATTAGCATATAGATGGTTTTTAAAGCAATGGGAATGTGACCCAAAAAGATGCTAAAAAGCACTCAGTGCCAAGCTATGAGGAACTTTAACATTTGAAAGTTGGTTAGACTCAAGCCAGAAAAGGCAGTATAGTAGAAAAGATGATAGAAGTAGGAGGACTTAGCAACACCCAACAATACAGTTGATGCCAACCAGGAACTCAGGGCCCCAAAGAGTACACAGAAAACATAAATGTGGCAAGAGATAGAGAAGGGTGTAGATCAAGGACAGAGTCTTATAAGGTGTATGACATCACAACACAATCTGTTTAAAGAAGTTGTTCTCAACCTGTGGGTCACGACCCATTTGGGAGAATTAAGCAACCCTTTCACAGGTCTACTCCAATAGTTTGTTAATACAAGTATCTCTCATTTAATTATTTCTCTCTTGCCAGGCTGGTATGTGGTTACAAATGGAGAAAAGCACCTGGAAGATGATAAAAAGGTTGAAGATTGGAATCAAGTGTGTGTGGGGGAGTTCTTAGAGAAAGTGTAGAAGTAAAGAAGGAACCTCAAGGCAAGCAAAGGCTTCTGAAGGTTGATGAACAAGAGCTGTGTGTCATGGATTCTGGCTTGTGAATTTGAGATGCCTAGCTTAACCCTGCTACCCTAAAGTATTCAGTTGGGGAGGAGGGATAAGAAGAAAGGCTACTGGAGGGGAGCAGCTCAAAGAATGAAGTCTGAAATTCTGAGAGGCTGTCCACATAGATAATGAATTCTCAAGAAAATTAGCAGAGTTGGAGCAAAGAAAAACATGTGAGAGAGTGATAATATCACAGTGTTCAGGGAAAGGAGGTGACAAGAGGCCAATCAGCAGATGACAAAAAGCCACATCAGAAAAAAGCATGCTCATACCCCGGGGCAGGAAGTTCAGGAGTTTTTGAGAACCATGGAGCTCAGGAGATGTGTACAATGATAATGCCCCCTTAACTTTAAGCATGTGCATCTACAAGGAAAGGTCTCCATAGAAGGAGGCCTCCAATTCCCAAGTGATACTGAAATTTAATGAGTTTGTGGATCATGGAACAGAAATCTACAAGCAGAATGGATGTATTATTAAGGCAAATGACAGAACATAATTTTCTGGGGGTGAATTCTGTGGGAATGACAGCACAACAGACCCACAAGCTGGGCAACATGCTGCACATGGACAAACACAGGGAAAATGGTTTGCAAAAGTCAATAATGACAACAGAATCTTAGCTACACTAAGAGTTTAAGTGATCTCTGCAGCGAAACCGAAGAAATGTCTTATATATATATACCCTAAGAGTATCATATAACAAATAAAATATATTCAATTCTAAACTGACCACTAAAATAGCCTTTAAATCAAGGCTTTAGTAGAATGCCAAACAAAAAACATCCAAGAAATCAAGGATACCATGAAAAGATGAAAACTAAGACTAATAGAAACAGACAAAAAAGAAGATTCTAGGCTCCAATGAGCAGAAAATATTTTCGAGAAAATCATAGAAAAAAATTTCCCAACTTTAAGAAAGAGATGTCCTTAAACATATAAAAGGCCCACAGAACACCAAAAACAGTAGACCAGAAAAAAAAAAAAAAAAAAAAAAAAAACCTCCTCCCACCACACAGTCAAAACAAAGAAAAAATATTAAAAGCAACAAGGGAAAAAGGCAAAGTAACATATAAAGGCAGACCTATCAGAATCACATCAGACTACTCACCAGACTATGAAAGCCAGAAGGATATGGGCAGATGTCATACAGATACTTAGAGACCACAAATGCCAACCCAGACTACTACATCCAGGAAAACTTTCAATCAACATAAATGGAGAAAAGAAATATTCCATGACATAACTAAATTTAAACAATATATATGCAGCAATTCAGCCCTACAGAAGATGCTAGGAGGAAAACGCCAACCCAATGAGATCATCTACACCCAAGAAAACACAGGATAAAGACACTATCACAACAAGAAAGCAAAAGAAAACAAGCACACAAACACACAACCACCAACTCCACAATAAAAGGAACTAACAATCATTAGTCATTAATATCTATTAACATAAATGATCTCAACTCTCCAATAAAAAGACAAAAACTAACAGTTTATTGCAGAAACTGGATCCAACATTCTGCTGCATTCAAGAAACACACATTGATCCAAACACCTTAATTGTGGGAGACTTCAGCACCCCACTCTTGCCAACAGACAGATCATTGAGACAGAATCTAAACAAATAATGAAACTTACTGAGGTCTTAAATCAAATGGACCAAATAGATGTCCACAGAACCTTCTCCAAACACAAAAGATATATCATTTTCTTACAAATCTGACAGTGTCAGAAAATATTTGAAAATGTAAGAAAACAAAAATCCCACTGAAAAATCCCACTGAAATTTCATGATTAAAATTTGTGAAGTCCCCTCCAAAATAACCCCCCCCAAAAAAAACAAACATACAAACAAAAAAGCAAAAACATCAAACAAACAAACAAAATAAGCTGCGTGGTGGCACATACCTTTAATACCAGAACTTGGGAGGCAGAGCCAGGCAGATATCTGTAAGTTCAAGGCCAGCCTGGTCTACATGGTGAGTACAGGACAGCCAAGGCTACACAGAGAAACCCTGTCTCAAAACAAACAAACAAAATAAACAAAAACAGTTTGTGAAGTCTGGATTCAAAACAAAACTGGAGTTTGGAAAGATAGTCAAGAGCTCATGCTGCTCTTATAGAGGACCCAGTGTGGTTCCTAGCGCCTGAGTCTCACAAGTGCTCATGACTCCAGTTCCAGTGCATCTCACACCGCTGTTCTCCATGAGCATGTGCATATACATATAACTTTTAAAAAATAATTTGTAAAATCTTAATTTTACAAGCTTAAAAATAAATGAATAAAAACTGAAATATATTTTTGAGTAAGCAAAAGAAAAGAGCATTAGTCTCATAACAATTCTGGACCTTAATAAGCTTATCAGAGACAGAAGAAGAAGTTATTCCATTTTAGTGCATGGCTACTGTTGATGACAGGAGAAAGTGGAGGTACACAAAGGAGTCCACATGATGTTCTAAATTAGCAGCAAATAAGCCAACACTGTGATAGATATTTTTTAAAATATTTATTTATTTATTTTTATTTTATGTGCATTGGTGTTTAGCTTGCAAGTATGTCTGTGTGAAGGTATCAGATCTGGGCATTACAGACAGTTGTAAGCTGCTGTATGTATGCTGGGAATTGAACTCAGGTCCTTTGGAAGAGCACTCAGTGCTCGTAGCCACTGAGCCATCTCTCCAGCCCCTGTGATAAATATTTATTGACAATGAACACTATGTATGTGAGATTAGTGTCCTCTGGAAAGCTGTCAACATAATATAACCTGTTTGCTTTCTTTCTGAGTGTAACATAAAAGGTATCGCAGAACCCAAAAAGAGGTTGATAAGTCTTTCAAAACAAGTATGAAGCATTTGGTGGAGAAGAACTTGGCAGCCGGGGGTGGATCCTAGAAGCAGGCAAGAGGCTATGAGTGTCAGTCTCAGAAAAGACCCTGTGCCCAGATATATTTGGTCCTTGTGGAGCTCCTATCCTTTCCCCATCAGACTAACTCCCCTTCTTTCTTATGATTCCCTGTACTCTGCCAAAGGTTTGGTCATGAGTCTTTGCTTTGAAAACACTGCTAGTTAGAGTCTTTCAGATGCGCTCAGTAGACTCCTGTCATATGTTCACTGCACATCCCATCTGTCTTTCTAAACAAGGATTGATCATCTTATCCCATGTCCGCTCTCTTGATTATCTTTTTTTAGGTGTACAGATTTCATTATGTTTATCATATCTTATAGGTCTATATAAGTGAGTATATACCGTGTTTGTCTTTCAACCAAGGACCATGTATGGATATAACCTAGAACTTCTGCTCAGATGTAGCCTGTGGTAGCTCAGTAACCAATTGGTTTCCCATAGTGAGGGGAACAAGGACTATTTCCAACAGGAACTCAATGACTGGCTCTTTGGCCTCCCCACCCCCCAAGGGAGGAGCAGTCCTGTTAGGCCACAGAGGAGAGCTTTGCAGCCAGTCCTGAAGATACCTGATAAAACAGGATCAGATGAATGGGGAGGAGGTCCCCCCTATCAGTGGACTTGGAAAGGATCACGGTGGAGATGAAGGAGGGAGGGAGGGACTGGGAGGGAATGAGGGATTGGGACATGGCTGGGATACAGAGTTAATAAAATGTAACTGATAAGAAAAAAATAAAATTCAAAAAAAAAAAAAAGAAGTGGGAAATAGTAAGGTCTGGAGTGGACAGGAACTCCACAAGGAGAGCAACAGAACCAGAAATTTGAACACAGGGGTCTTCCCAGAGACTCATGCTCCAATCAAGTATCATGCATGGAGATAACCTAGAACCCCTGCACATATGTAGCCCATGGCAGTTCAGTGTCCAAGTGGGTTACATAGTAATGGGAAGAGGGACTGCCTCTGACATAATCTGATTGGCCTGCTCTTTGATCACTTCCCCCTGAGGGGGGAGCAGCTTTACCAGGCCACAGAAAATGATAAATGCAGCCACTCCTGATGTGATCTGATAGACTAAGATCAGAAAGAAGGAGAGGAGGACCTCCCTATCAGTGGACTTGGGGAGGGGCATATGTGAAAAAGGGGGTGGGAGGGTGGGATCGGGCGGGGAGGAGGGAGGGGCTAATGGGGGGATACAAAGTGAAGAAAGTATAATTAATAAAAAACTTTAAATAAAATAAGAGGCTATGCGTGGACTCCTACCCACAAGAACCTGTATTGTGTTGCCCCACAGTGATCACAGGGGTTTGTTATGCAGAAAAGGTAAGCAACACAGGTAACAACCTGGAAGATAAACATAGGTGTACTATATGTGACAACTGCTTACCATGATAAACTCTCTGTGAAATGTTTTAGAAACTCAAGTTAGACATTGTTTTGCTCAAGAGCAAGTGGAGCAAGTGTGTTTGTATGTGTGTGTGTGTTAGTTTAGCAGTAATATTTTTTTTTGCCTGTAGCACAATATATTGAAAGTATAGAGACACAAATACATAGATTATGCAAATATTCAGGAGTCTTAAGTCAGGAGGATCAAGAGTTTTAGAGTTGGTTTAGCCATTTAACAAGACCATGTTCCCAAGCCCAAAAGAAAAACCAATAAATGAGATCGTTATCACATGTAAATTAAAACTAGGGCAGTTTGGCAAGACTACCTTCACAGGGTACAGGACAACAGAACTTGTCCCATTTGATGAAACACAGCAAATAAGAAAAGGATAAGTTTGATCCAGAAGAAGGCCCTTTTAATGTCTAAACAACAGTGTGTAGAGAGGCTCTCTACCTCCACTCTGTGAGTATAAATGAGTGTTTTTCTGCTCCTACTCAGGAAAACTTCTTGTAATGCTGGCACAGCGATCGGAGGAACAAGAATCAGAACAATTCCTTTGCCAACTGAGAAAAATCTATGAGGCTACAGTTTGACAATTCAGAAAGCCTCTAAAATTAAAATTAATAGTGAAGACTGCTACTGCTACACTTTCCTCCTTATGCTCTGGCGGGGACTACTGCTCTAACACAGTACCCAAACTCATGACTGCAGGGGAGGTGAATATGCTGCAGTCAGAGGCTCTGGGCATTTATGTGAGTCACAAGTTGTTTCTCTTTAGTTTGAACCATCACTGTCCCTAGCACTTCACTCTGGCAGCCATCCTGGGTGAGCCAAGCTTGCTGGATCCCACTGATGCCCAGTGGACTCAACACTGTCTCTTCAGGTGTTAATCCTTTCAACATGGCAGGGAAACAGAGCATCTAAACAACATCATTTCCCTCAGCACTGCTGCCAGGTCTAAGCTCCTGGGAGAGAACACCACATACAGCTGTACCACATTTTCTCCAGTTACTTGGGTTCAGCTCAAAAGGTGATGTAGACTCAGATCTTGAATAAAGCTTCAAAATCAGCTACTTCCTAGAAAATTAAAGTTCTGACTCCAGAATAAATATCACAATGAAAATATGCACATCATGTAAGCACCTGAGTCTGAAAGCAGCCTCTTGAGATGGCTGCTCCTTATCACAAAGTGTTAATCTGGTAATTTGATGAGCAGACATCACTCTTGCTTAGGGCGCACCACTGTACCACAAACACTAAGAATAAGGCATCTTAGAGAAGGCACCATTTATAACGCACTCCTCAGTATTTCAAGCTATTCTCAACCATCCATATTATTCCACAAATTTTCACTGACTTTTAAGGAACTGTTTAAATTTTCCTATTTTTCATTTGTTAATACTATCCTTGGTAAAATATGTGAGAAAATATGCATAGTTACAATCTTCTTTAGAGGCATGTGGACTGGCACTCCCTTCCTTAGTGTCCAGCATCCTGCCTGGTCCCACACAGTGACTACTCTGCAGCATCATGTCCAGGCATGAATGATGCTTCACACAAAAGTCAAGATGCCTCCCTGCCAGTTTTGGCCTCCTGGAAAAAAAGCTGAATCAGCCAAGCTGAGGCATTCTTGCTTCTAGGTGCAAGGGAACTGAAACCTCCTTCTATTAATGTCTTCTGGTCTTTGGACTTCTATAAAAACATTGGCAACTGCAAAGATAACACATATAAACTGTTGTGCTGTCCTCCCACTCATTAGCAATTATTTTTAAACTTATCTTTCTGTACCCTGGTCTTGATTCTTTACCAAGAACCAACATGAACCTAAATACTTGTTGATAGACACATTGTTAACAAGAAACAAAAATTAAGTAGGAGTTCAATTCTTTCCCATTAGTGAGGAAAGACAGCTACAGAGGGAACATACTGTCTTTAGTGATTGAAGTTTGCCAACTACTGAGACCCAGGTTGTGACTATGACTAAACACAATTCCTCCGCTTTCTTTCATCTAGAACTATTTGTCTAGAGAGCATTTCAGGGATTACTATTATTATTCAACTTATATTTCTATTTATATGTTATTCATTCTCAGCTAATATGGTTACAAAAAAGGACAGACATGACTTGTCAACTACATGAACAGTGACTTCTTTCATTTGCTATATTCGTTAATGAAAGGTTATAATTTATTTTCAAAGAAAGCATTTTGTTAAGGTAAATTATTTCATGAAGGTGTGATTATTTTTATCACAGTGCAGGAAAAACTTAGAAGTTTTTACTTGTCTATTTAGCTTCATGGATAGAAACCATATATATGCCCTGCTATTACTTTTTACATTTGCCATTTTTTTCATGTCCATTATGGACAATGTATATCAACAGCTAACATTTATTCATTCAGTTTCATGAGTACATATTTACTGGGTATCTGTTTCTTTTCAGAAACTTCTCTAAAATGGATACAATATCTTCAAAGCCACATAGCACTAAACAATCATCACTAAAAACACTAAAATTGTGTAGTTACAGAGATGTCTATTGAATACTAAAAACCAAGATGGCCTGATGAAGTGACAGGTGCACACATGTGTCTCTTTCCTGGCAACCAGATCACCTTCAGATTCTTTTATCCCTTAAAACTCTTTCTTTTATCAGCCTTCCAACTAGTTCCAACTCTTTATCGATTTTCCTGTTCATCTTAATATGCAGATTTCCTTCCTACACTGTTCTTCCTCAGCTATGTGTGTAGGTGGTTCCCTCGACTCTTAAAATGCAATGGAGAATCTACATCACCTTAGGGTTGCCCAAAATTACACATAGTTATTAAGGAATTTATTAATCATATCTCAGGAGACATGATATTGAGAGACACTGAAAAACAAGCAAAAATTTCATATTAAAGAGTTAAAATCAGTACTGCATTAGGGTACACAAAGTTGAGTGAGGGTCAAGATACAAATACAGAAACAATAGCAGCCACTGTTTAGCATTTACATGAAACATCCAATGTAACAGACTCCTAGATAATCAGGTCTTTTCTTAAATAAACTGCACAGTTTCAATCAAAGAACTGGGATAGAACGTGATAACCCTCTGGGCATCTAAGTGACTAAATACCTAGCGCCAGTTTGTGGGCTCTGTTTATTTCTTTCAAATAAAGGAAAGGGGGCAAAATAAATGCCTTTCATTTTCAACGTGACCTTAGGGATAAAACAAGAATAAAAAGAAAAAGATGGAACACCTGACAACATTTTGACATTTCAGTATGTAACACATACACACACAGAGATACTAAAAGAAAATGACCATGTTAAAAAATAATCAAAACAAAAGAGTTGTATTTCAAGTTATAAAAAGCTCTGAAAAATAACAATTAAAAGTAACAAATTGGAAATAAGCAAAGATATAGACAGATAAAAAATAAAGATGATTAATGGCAGGAAAAGCAATCAATTACATGGAAAGAAGACAGTAATTTCAATTTTATGATTATCAAAATGATTACAATTGGAGGTACCCTCAGTTTGGATAGGAGTCTGCAAATAAAAATTCCAGCCACTTCCTAACTTAGGAACACAGAAACCTTTCAGGAATAATCTTGGTAATAGAGATATGACAAATGTATTAATATGAAATTCTTTGAACAGCAATTTAATTCATATGAATATATCTGAAAAAATAAATGGAAAAAATAAAAAATAGCCTTTAAATAAAGAATTTATTTATCCATTAAAATATAATAACCTGAAACCTAAACATTAGTTACTACTAAATAAAAGCCACATTGTACAAAATTCTGTGCATGTGTACATGCATGTATGTATGTGTGTGTGTGTGTGTGTATGTGTGTGTGTGTGTGTGTGTGTGTGTGTGGGTGGGTGGTGTGTAGTAAAAGCCTTTTATGTTGAAATACACAGAAGATACTGTGCACAGGCCTCAAAAAGACTTGGGAGTTTAATATAGGCTATTTCCTTAGGCTGAATATATACTTACTACCCATTTTAAAGTTTCTGTATTTTTTACACATTTAAACAAAGAATGCAAATATTTCTTACACTAAAAATAACATTATTTTGTAAATACTGTCTCCATGTCTTCAGGGCAATATATTTAATAAAGGAACAGTGCTAAAGATAAAAGATATCTATATCAAATTATAAAACGTGATCACATATTCTATTTGCTCATCATTTTGAATATATTTTCAAGTGGTTTCAATATAATAGGACCTTAAATGCTTTGCTCTGAGCATTCTTGATTTGATTTTTCACACATAGTTGTATTTTAAGGGCTGTTCATTTGATTGCATTTGGTTCATTTAAACTCATCAAAATGCAAAATCTTTAAGAGCTATTTTATCTTAAGAAAAACCACCCAAACCCATTTAAACCTAATGCATGTCCTATTTTTTTCTCAGGAAAAGAAAAACAAATTTTACAAAAAGTAAATGAACTTAAGCTCCAAAAGTTCAATGTGATATAAACATAAGCCACGAGACTGACAATCATCCTGGCCTTCAACTCTCATTCAAAAGGATCGTCTGCCTAAACATGACTTTTCAATCTGTCTTCTACATAATTCCTTGGGCCAACTTTCCCTGTCTTTGAAAAATTGGATATTACATTTTTTTTTTTAGTTTTATTTTTCTTTTTAGTTACATTTTGTTAACTCTGTGTCCCAGCTGTATCCCGCTCCCTCATTCCCTCCCCAACCCCGCACTCCCTCCCTGGTCTCCTCCCTGCCCCTTTCCAAGTCTACTGATAGGGGAGGACCTCCTCCCCTTTCATTTGACCCTGTTTTATCAGGTACCTTCAGGGCTGGCTGCAAAGTCCTCCTCTGTAGCCTAACAGACTGCTCCTCCCCTGGGGGGGGGCGGGTCAAACAGCCTGCCCTTGAGATCCTGTTAGAAATAGTCCGTGTCCCCCTTACTTTGGAAAACTACTTGGTTACTGAGCTACCACGGGCCACATCCAAGCCGAAGTTCTAGGTTATATCCATAGATGGTCCTTGGTTGAGTGTCAGTCTCAGAAAAGACCCTGTGCCCAGATATATTTGGTCCTTCTAGAGCTCCTATCCTTTCCATATCATACTAACTTCCCTTCTTTCATATGATTCCCTGCACTCTGCCGAGGGTTTGGTTATGAGTCTTACATTTTCTTCATTAACACAGCAAGTGAATGGAAACTGCCTGTCCTCCAGGAATCAGAAAACTGTGCCTACCAATGCTGCCTCTCTATTTCTATAGACCTGTTTCCAGTCCTTCAAATCATATAAAACACAGTGATTCATCTACTTTGAATGACTTATTGTCTTTCAATCATATATTTAGTTTTCCTTCAAGACTGTCTTTGTCACTTTTCTCATGATTTCCAATTACTGTAGTTATTGCAAACTTTTATGTTAGACACACAGACACACACACACCACATTTGGATTATACTATAACTAACTGTTTATGTTTTCTTCTCTCCAGACTCTGAGCTCTTTGTAGTATGCCATCTGACTTGTCTGTATGTTCTCAGTACCTTATCAGGTAAGTAAAAGTCCACTACGTGGATTAAACATGGATTAGGAAAATTGTGTCTATTTTTAGATAATTTGCCCAGTAAGATACAGCTAATTTTAACATCCTTTCAGACCTGTGAAGGGTAGGTCAAAGGGCAAGGCATTCTTATACCACATGTGATGCTGAAAAGTTTGGGAATAATGCAGACAAAGAACAAAGACTTGGGATCATCATAACCTCCCGGATGTGGGTGGTAACAAGAGGGCAGATAAAGAATTTACAGAATGTTCCATAAATGTCAGAAACAGAGGAGAAAAGGCTTTAAAGACTCTAATGATCTCAGATAGACCACAGAATGCTGATGGGAAAGAAATTTACTAAGCTGACACTGGAAGGTCCCATTCTCACAGAAACTTACTGTGTCTCTACAATTAGAGCAGAGATGGTGATAAGCTAGGCATCATATCAGTGCTATTGCTCCAGCCAACTCCCCAGAACTGATAAACAGCTGTCATGCTTTGCTATTTCTTCAGTAATTCCTCCTTCAAAACTGTTACTCAGAGTTTGATGCCTATTACTCAGAGTTTGTGTCAAAAGTGCTCTAAAATGCAAGCACATGTGCTGAACTGAGGATTCATTATTATTTCACACTCTCTGGGCATAAGAACAGACTTAATGTCAGAAATGGTTCTTCCTAGAAGAGCCTACAGTACCACAGCAGGTTCAAGGAGAATGTCGCTTCTAAGCTAAGAGGCTACCACAAAGCTAATAAGAAGATTAAATGGATTAAGAATAACTCAGACTAATATAAATTTGATTTCTGTTCCCCTAAAATTACAAAGTATCTAAAATAGAAGAGGTTAAGTGAAGGGTGAAAGATGGCACTAGTTTCATTCATACATGATTTACTTTTGTGGGAGGTTGCTAAAAGATCACTTAGAAGAATCAGGAAAATATTCAAGGCTGTTATAAGCTAATTAATGAAAATATGATGACAAAAACCAAATTTCAAATTTGACACTGTTATAGTCCAAGGAGAAAAAGAAACCAATTTTCTTATGGAATGATTTATATAAAATTTTTGCAATTATTTATAAACAAAATAGTTATCAAACTTGGATTTCAATAGTTTTCTTTAGCTAATGGATTTGGGTTAAAAATAGTTTAAATGAATTATATGTATAATTTCATCCAATTTATTTTTGATAAAGAGTAAATACAGAGAGGTGGTCAAAACTGGGTTGCAAAGACTGACCATAGGGAGATGGGGTGGGGAGGAAAATAACATATACCTTCACAATTAAGCAGAGCATCTCACTCACAAAAGGTTACAAAAAAGTGCAAATTTCATGATTTCCTCATTTTTAATTGCTGAGTGGTCCTGAAGAGACCAGATAAGCCAGGGTCAGATGGAAGGGGAGGAGGCCCTCCCCTATCACGGGACTTGGAAAGGGTCAGGGAGGAGATGAGGGAGGGAAGGTGGGATTGGGAGGGAATGAAGGAGGGGGCTATGGCTGGGATAGAAAGTAAATAACCTGTGATTAATATAAAAAAATTAAAATAAATAAATAAAAAGGAAAAAGTGAACTGGTTTAGGGGTAGAAAAGTGTCTCGTGAGTGGGAGCTCTTGCTGCCATGTGAGACTACATGGTAGAAGACTAGAACAGATTTCTCCAAGTTCTTATCTGACCTCCACATGCATGCTGTTGTGTGTGCATAGATTATTGCATAAATATAAATAAACTAAATTAGATAAATATTTGAATTATTTACAAGTATAAGATGCGAATCATGACATTCAAGACATTAAATTCTACATGGGTAAATCCTTCTCTGTAAAACCTAAGTAACATAGAAGTCTATTTGACGACATTATTAAACATTTAACACTTGTCCATCCATCAGTAAAAAGAATGCAAAATACAGAGCTCCAGGACTTGCATGCAAGCATGTCTTATAGGAGGAAGATCTATCCATCTATAATGTTCAGGCTACTTTACAAGATCTTAAAACTTGTAAAAGTACACCTTAAATGTATTTACATGGAAAACACAAACAGTGGAATAAAACAGATGTCTCTGTGACTTCAGAGACATGAAAGCTGAATAATTTTCTGTATCATTAGGCTATTCTAGTTTCAGAAGTTAAGAATCCTGAACATTTTATTGGTATGGTTTTGAGTGGGGGAGGGTCGGTAGAGGACACCAAAAAACAAGACCTTCTAAATCAATATGACCGAAGCTCATTTGAACTCACAAAGACTGAGGCACCATGCACAGGGCCTGCACAGGTCTGCAGCAGGTCCTCTGAATATGTATTATGGCTTCCAGTTTATAGTTTTTATGGGATACCTGGGTCTCTGATTTTTATGCCTTCTCTTGGGCTCTTTTCCTCCTGTTTATTAGTTTTGTCCAATTCCAATGTGTTAGTCTTAGTTTTATAATCTTATATTTTATTTTATCTTATATTAACTTAGTAGCCTGTTTGCTTTCTAATGAAAGGGGAGGTGGGGAAGAACTCTGAGTAGAGGTAGGAGAAACTATAATGAGGATATATTGGGTAAAGGAAAAAAAAAAAACAATTTTCAGTAAGAGAAAAAATAACCCCCCCCCAAAAAAAAAACCCTAATCCAAAAGTTTGCTTAAAAAGAATCCTGAACATAAAACACTGTAATAAAAATTTTTGTGTTTTTAGACTAAGTAGCTCTAAAAGAAAAGACAAGGATCTATGACTAGAAATCATACCTATGAATAGAGATCAATCCCAGGAATCAGTTCAAGTTCAAATTGTCATGACAATATCTTAAAATCATAATCTTAAAATCAGTTCTTATATTCATTCTCCTTTGTATTTCAATAAGAGGAGTTCAAATCAAATAGCTCAAATAGTTTGCTCATAAGCTTTCAATCCCACACAGGACACAACAGAATGTTTGGGACTCAGTGGTTCTCCAAAAGCTTACACCAAAGTTTACAACTATTAGCTGGAAACAGCAAAATATACCAAACTCAGAAATAAGGAGAACCATTTCTTTACTTGTTTTATTAGACATTCTAGATTCATAAGAAGATTGGGCCTATAAAGCTCTGGTTCCCATGGTTTTACTGTCTGTTACCACCAAATTTCTTACTGAAACTTGGTCAGTGTTATGGCATTGTCAGGAAGACCATGCAGCTCTCCTCCAATGGTTGAGCTTAACTCAGCTGTAAAGAGAAAGTCAGTCTCTCTTCAACTCTGTGCTTTCCCAGTTTCTGCCAGAGAAGGACCTGTGACCTCTTCTTTCTGAAGATGCAGCACACAACACGCCATCTTGGACAAGGAAGATGGGCTTCATTGATGAAACCTGCTGGGCCTTGACCTAGACCCTTCTTCCTCCAGAAACTAGAAATGAAGTTGTGTTGTATATCACTTACCCGGCTGGGTGAGTAGATTAAGACTTGCCATTCTGTGTGGCAAAAACTAGAAGGAATTTAGACATTAACCTATAACAACTAGCAAAGACACTATACCATGTTAGAGTACTAAGTACTTATTCATAAACTATTGCTTCTTAAATCCCACAGCCTCTTTTCCTTCTGTTCATAGTATATTTTAAAAATGGGTGAAAAGGCAAAATAAAACACACAAAAACCCATCTGTAGATGTAATCCTTTCCTCTCCCCGACAAAGAATGGGAGGTAGAGAGCACAAATGCTTCTAAAGGCTTCAAAAAACCAGTGATGGTTTTGCACCAACAAATGTAGTAATTATTCCTAAGACTGATAAGCTGATTCGGCGGGGCTCTATCACTCATGGATTTCTCTTCCCTCCTTGGAGGCAGCCATCCTAGGGAGCATTACCTTTCTACAGACAGCAGGGCCCCTAGACTTTCTGTGAGGACAATTAAGGACTTCACATAGAAATGGATACCAATTAAATAAGCTATCCTAAGTAAAAAAAAGTTAAAGCTAAATATATAGCGCTCTCAGAAAAGCCACACAAACATATAATAGCAGCAGTGCTCAAGCAATCTCAGTTCTTATTGAAGAATGTTAAGTACCTGGCAGCTGAATTGCTAAGACTTAGTCCATTAAATGGACTTTGACAGGGAGCAGTGGACACAAAATATTATTTCTTGTACCTTTCAAATATTTTTAAAAACATGAGGGGAGATCTGTTTTGTGGATAAACAGACAATTGAGACAGTGTATCCTAATATTTAAACAGTCATAGACTGGCACTATACATTCATAAACATAAGATTCCTGCTTTGCCCCAAAATGAGCTTAAGCATGGCTGGGTACTGATAAAGAATAGGGCATTTGAAAAATCTATGCAAGAAAAATAAGCAGCTATTATTCCTTTTCTAGGACTCTGGAAAGAGAATGTGAATCACAAATATATGTATATATAATGTATTACTATTCAAATATCATTATTTTCAGTGGTTCAAAGTATTTTTAAGCCTAGAAATAATTTATTCCTTTAATACAAAAAATATTGTTGGGATTATCAAAGTATTCTATTTAATTGTTTGAGTCATTTAATAAATAGCTGTATTAATTTGTCAGTGACTTGTATTACTTTTATTAGGTACTTAAATAACTATTTTCATATCAGAAAATTACAGCAAATATTCCAGCATACATGAAATATGTGACCACAATAGCCATAACCTTCCCCAACACATACTGTTCACTAGATAGATACCAGGCTTCTCTCATCTCCACTTAGCTGTGATTAGCTTTCTGTCACATTCAACCCAGTTCTCACATTGCTGAATGATATCTGGCTCCACTCATTCACCAATGTCCACCCAAAGTCTCCCAGGAATCATGAGGGACACTGGAGATTAGATTAACCTACAACAACCAGCAAAGACACTATACCATATTAGAGTAGTAAGTGCTTATTCATAAACTATTGCTTCTTAAACCCCACGGTCTCTTTTTCTTCTGTTCATAGTATATTTTAAAAATGAGTGAAAAAACAAAATAAAACACACAAAACCCCACCTGTGGATGCATGCAAACTTGGTTTCCAAACTTCTCTGAATCCCTTTTATTTTCTATTAGGAAGTCTTCAAGTATATAACTGTGCATGATAACAAAAATTAATAATGAATACTAGTTAGCAATTATCCCAGAGGAAAGAAACTAGTTCCTCCATGGTTCTATTTCATTATTACATTAACCTCCTAACTCCACCGTTAATATCATCTCTAAGATGATAAAAAGCAAATCTTGACTTGAAAAGTCAAGCAGCCACCCCACTGTTTCAAAACAGCCAAAATTCCTACCCGAGGGAGTAAAAAGAAAGGGTGCACACAAGTTCAGCAGTGAGGCCTGAAATGGTGTGCTTTGGGGCAGAGAGGAACGGTGCACTGCTGGCTATGTGATAATGTGTTATAGACAGCTACACTGACGGAACCTTATACCAGAACTGTAGAACTCACGCCTTTGAATAACGTAAAAATCCATTCCTCTTTCAAAGCCAAAATATGTCCTTGTGAAAATTTGGAGGGGAGAGAGATGTGAAGAAACATATATTCACCTCAGACTGTGTACCAATGGTAGACCAAAACAAAACAAACAAAAGCCCAACTTCCTCCGAGCATTTTATTTTTATTCTAGTTACTTATAGGAACCATGTGACACATCTCAGCATGCATAAGAACTCATGAAACCTGGATCTCTGGAGCTCCCTGTCAAACTTGTAGGAATATACCACCTAGAGTCTCTTCC
Source organism: Psammomys obesus (assembly GCF_907164565.1). Lineage (NCBI taxonomy): Eukaryota > Metazoa > Chordata > Mammalia > Rodentia > Muridae > Psammomys > Psammomys obesus. Next base: position 9,224,192 of record NW_026592890.1, read on the forward strand.
CCCTGAGCAAACACTGCTTATACAAGCCTGGGAAGAGCTGTGGGAACTTATCTCTGTGAGCGCCCTGAATCTTATGAGCCCCTCTCTTCAATCAACTAGAGGTGGTTTCAATTCATAGGAAACAGATACATAGCAACCCTGCTGACTGAGAAACCCCTGTAATGGGATGGTCAGAACTCAGTTTATGTATGTTTACAAATGAGGCAAAGGTAAATGTGATAGGAGATTCTGAACTCTTAAAACATGCACTCTACCAGCTACCCCTTCTCCTACAATCTAGCTCTGACGGGTCTCCTGGAGTCTTATGAGAGATAGCAATCCTCTGCTATCGTACCACAAACAACCAATAATTAAAGCCATAGCTGTGAGGCTTGGAAATGTACCTTGAAAATCCTGAATATTAAATCCAACAGCAAGAGGTGAATGGTTTTCTAAACAAGTAAATTGATGGTTTTCTCCCCCAAAACATAAAAACAATCTCTGTAAAGGTAAGGTATATTAGAAGACAATGAAGGAGAGAGAGAGACAGGGAGAACAAGGATGAATGACTGGATGACTAAAGCTGGCAAAAAAAAATAACAAAAACACTCAAAATGTTATTCTTTCTTATTTGTAGGGCTAAGCTCTACCACAGACACTAGATCGAGGGCTTTATGTACAGGAAACAGGTACTGCGGCTAGTCCTAGTAATACACATACATCCTGAATAGCTTGAAGGATTTATAAAAGAGAGACTGTGCAGTTACAACAGTCACAGCCAAGTGCAAGATACCTGTGAATTACTCAATTCACCATTCTAATAAAGAAGTTTATTTTACTAAATAAATTAAATGCTTTAATGAAAGTGTAAGCACACCTTGGAGGTTTCAATTGTTGCTGACATAAAGACTGGTGTGGCTTCTTGATATTGTAACAACAAAAATGTATACACAGTCTAAAAATCAGGTGAAAGCTCTTCTCTACCACAGAAGACAGTGTGTAAAGGGTAATCGGAGTAAACACTATATTGTGTTATTATGCAGGAGATAGATTAACCTGATAATTGTATATGCATAAAATGTGATTAAATATAAGCATAATAAATTATCAATTATGCTACAGTGATTTGTATTTAAGGATTCACAAACACTATTCTTGACAATTACAAAATGCCCTGCCTCCTAGAAAAGCATAGAACAGAAGCAATCTTGATGAACAGAATGTAATCCGTATTCACTGGAATTGTTATGCAGGAGAAAAGCGAGGAAATTTGTAATTCTCTATGTTGCAAGATTAAATAACTCCATCATAACCTGGGTTTTCAACATCATGAAAAGGAAATTGTCATATTTTCTCTGGAAACAAATTATAAACCAACATAAATTTATTTGAACTAAATGAGGTTTTTGGTTTTTTGGTTTTTGTTTTGTTTTGTTTTTTTGTTTTTAAAGAATAACCAAGTGATATCTATGGCTTGGAAAACAGTAAGACAGTAACCTAAAGTCGGGATAAAAAGGTTCCTATGTTCAGAGTAAGAGGATTGGAAGGTAGTAGCCCACCTCAGCAATTACCAACAACAAAAACACAGCTGGCAGTTCCACCTGCATGTCTCACAAACAGCTTTTCAGAAAAATGGAATTTCCTAGGCAGGTGGGCCCTGTGCTCCAGCTCTTTCCACTTTGGCTCCATAGTGTAGAGTTCAGTTTTCAGCATCACTGACATTGCAGGACATCAAGGCATGTCCTGGGGAGCTGTGTGCCATGCTCTAGGCGTTCAGGAAGCTGCCACTGTCATTGTTTTCATCATGGACAGGACAGAGTCTACACTTAACCAGCTTCTCACTGAGTGTCCTCACTGGCACCAGTACTACTGTTCACCCAACACTGACTATCTTCTGCTAACATGGGCTTTCTTGATTACCCTACAAACATGGAATGGCCTCTTTGGCACCAGCCCTACCCCCTGAAAAAAAAATGGCACCTCTTTTGCGAGCCCAAATCATTAGTTTTCCCTGTTTTTGTGCCCACTGAAATTCTCCAAATTTGTTAAAATATAGAAGTGGAAATTTTTGTTTATTACACAAGTGATTATTCAATGATGTCTGAAGACTTATATCAACTTGTAACATAGGCAGATGTATTTATACCTGTTTCTCTAGTCTTGTTGCAATTGACACGTGTGTGTGCCTGTCCTATCTACTCTCTTAGGATCACTCTATAACTGTTCAGAGGCCCTACATCTACTGTTTCTTCTGCCTTTTCTCAGAAAACTCAGAGAAAATGGGCCCACTGATTTCCTTCCTCCTAATCCAAGTTTGATTCACTTTAAAACAGTTTTCTTTTCCAGGGTGATGTATACACAATTAAGTACATAAATTGTGTGTATGCTGAAGTGATAAATGCCTGCTAAGGAATACTCTGAAAATTAGAAAGAGAAACTTCTAGAAAATAATCAATAGCTCATTCCACCCATAAACAAAGGCATGTTAAGCACTTTGTATTCTTTCTGGTCTGTTTCTTCCATCCTTATGCTCCAGGGAGGAGGAAGCATACTGAATATGTTTTAAACAGCTCATATAGTAAGTGTGTTTTATCATATTGCCTTTTAAAATTTATCTTTAAATTTGATAGTTATGAGTATTTTCTCTCTGCTTCAGAGCAGCTATCTTGCGTTGCAACTGAATAACAATGAAAGTTGCTCTGAGCTTCCTAGATATCCACAGCAGCAGTGATGTGCATTAAAAGTGAAAATAAACTTGACTTTATTGTTGATATTTGCATTTGTATTTAATATTTTCAATCAGCACAAGAAATCCGGTCCCAGTCCTCTTTTTGTTTTCTTACATTAAACCTGCCCTGGATGTTATACATACATTTTTATACACTTGTTACTTTATTGCCTTATAATTTTGTTTCTGTCAGAGTCACTGAATTCATATTCATATGTCTAATGACATCTAACATACTATTTTGTACATAGTAGGATCAAGGAAACACTCAAAATTGAAACCACTTAGGAACATTTCAATTTCAAAAGATAATTGCTTACTGTTGATTAAATAATTTGTGAATGAAATACCAAGTGCATGTATGAGTTACTTTCTGTTTTGACAGTTTGCTCACATAGGATGCGCGTGTGTGTCTGTGTGTGTGTGTGTGTGTGTGTGTGTGTGTGTGTGTGTGCTTACCTCTAAAACTCTCAGATTTCAAAGTGCTTATCTTGCTTCTCTTTTGAAATAAACTGTGTATTCTTTACTAGTAATATAATAAAAGTTCATTATGGACTTTTTTCTTACATAAATGCAAAAAAAACTCTTCAGTTTTCATGTCTAATATTATTAAAATTAATATGAGCATTCTAAAGTTGTCATCCAGATTTTTTCCAAGTGATTGAAAATATCTGATTAATCAGCAAATGAAAATCTAAAGTAACTCTTAATTCCAGTTTCAAGCCGACCTCAGTCTATCTGTGAAGTTATGCAGCTTTGTTTCCATTGAGAAAGTGAGCCAGCAGAATAGAAATGAGCCACTAGTGCACCATATCGTTGAGCATCCATTGATCTCCTGGCTTTCCTGCCACTTCTCATCTGAATCTTCCATTTACTGACTTCAATGAAATTACAACCTAAATGAGTGTCACTAAAGTGTCTGTAAAAAGCAGGTGCTTGCTCTGATTTGAACAAAGTATAATGAAAACAATGAATGCCACAGTGAAACACATGAGAAATGCTGATTATAATCCATGGTTTGTTCAAGTATTAATCAATGCTATGGAGAGCATGTTTTATTATGAGTGAATTAGTGAGAAAAATAACATAGTGACCCCTTGCTAAATCGGACATATGTCATGTGTCAGTGTGAAGTTGATCCTTTAGATACACAAAACCTGATGGTGAGGTAGAAGTAGCTGGGTTCTTGGATTACCCTCTTTATGTCTCATATAAACTAGTATGTCAGTGGAGGAGCTACACTAGACCCAAGGCCCTCAGCTTGGTGATGCCTTGACACTGGTGCTTGCACTACCTGGGAACAATCGTCTCTGAAGGGAACACAAGCCAGGTTCTTTTTTTTTTTCTTTTTTAATTTTTTTTTTCTTTTCCTCTTTTTGAATTTTTTTTATATTAATTACAGTTTATTCACTTTGTATCCCAGCTGAAGTCCTCCCTCATTCCCTCCCAATCCCACTATCCTCCCAAGCCTCATTCCAAGTCCACTGATAGGGGAGGTCCTTCTCCCTTTCCATCTGACCTTAGCTTATTAGGTCTCATCAGGACTGGCTGCATTGTCCTCTGTGGCCTGGCAAGGCTGCTCCTTCCTCAGGGGGAGGTGGTCAAAGAGCCAGCAACAGAGTTCAGTTTATTCACTTTTTATCCCACCTGTAGCTCCCTCCCACCTCCCTTCCCAAACCTACCCTCTATCCAACCCATATCCCTCTCCCAGTCCACTGATAGGGGAGGTGTTCCCCTCCTTTCTTCTGATCCCAGTCTATCAGGTCTCATCAGGAATGGCTGCATTGTCTTCCTCTGTATCCTGGTAAAGCTGCACCCCCCTGAGGGGGAGGTGATCAAAGAGCAGGACAATCAGTTCATGTCAGAGACAGTCCCTGTTCCCATTACTATGGAACCCACTTGGAGACTGAACTGCCATGGGCTACATCTGTGCAGGGGTTCTAGGTTATCTCTATGAATGGTCCTTGGTTGGGGTATCAGTCTCAGAAAACACCCCTGTGGCCAGATTTTTGGTTCTGTTGCTCTCCTTGTGGAGCTCCTGTCCTTTCCAGGTCTTACTATTTCCTACTTCTTTCATTAGATTTCTTGCACTCTGCCCAAAGTTTGGCTATAGGTCTCATCATCTGCTTTGATACCCTTTAGGGTAGAGACTTTAAGAGGCCCACTGTGGTAGGCTCCTGTCCTGTTTCCTGTTTTCTCCCTCTTTTGATGTCCATCCCCTTTGCCTTTCTGAATAAGAATTGAGCATCTTACCCAAAGTCCTCCTTCTTGATTAGTTTCTTTAGGTGTACAGATTTTAGTATGTTTATCCTATAATATATATCTAATACCCACTTTCTTAAATGATGCCAACTCTGAGATCAGGCTATTCTAAAGATTCTATCCTGATGATATTAGAATACCAACTCCACATGAATGTTTGGAAACCATCACAAATAGCTCTAAGCTTCAAAGACACAAGCAAGGGATATAGACAGGAAAACAGGAGTAGAAATACATATGTAGAAGATGCATTTTAATACTGTGAAAACAAAATTACTAAAAGGCTCATTCAACTTAATTGATATTCATCTCTTGTATGCAGTAGAAAAGCTTAATACCAGAGTGTTAGCTGATATAAAAGCTCTTTATGACATTGAGTTAGGTGAAGGTAAATTTAGTTAGTAGCCACCTAAAGTATTTCTTCAGTGGACAGTTTTGGTAACTATATAGTACATAGGAAATCAGTACATTGAATTTTTGTAAAGTATCAAAATCAGTGGGGTTTTTTGACTCATTATAATTCAGGTTTATACAGCAATTAGAAAAAAAACCCTGTTTTTAGTAAATAGAAAGATGCAAGTCCAATAATTGCAAATATTTATCTACTGTTTCACAGTTTACAAGAAGTTTTCACAAATAGAATCTCATTTGAATTTCAGCACAGCCATGTGAAATAGGTAGGTTATTACTATCCTCATTGGATATATTTATTCATGTATTCATTAAAAATGTATAAATAGTTGTTTCAGCAATGCATCTTCTAGCAACTACTACAGATTCTGCTATATAATGACTATTTGGGCACTGTCCAATCATTGTTCCTAAGGTGATTTTATAGTTGATTAATGTGCTGATAATCATTTTGGCATGATTGAGGTATCATTTGAAGAGTTTAAAGAACTATTGATCACCTATTTGTTTATTCTCTATCTACTTATACCCAAGTAGCAAAGCTTCAAATTCAATAAAGAATAAAAAAAATGAGATTTATTTTCTGCTCTGAAGTTTGTATAGCCACAAATTGTATTATTTGATTGGACAATAAAACCAGTGAGTATCTTAATTCTTTCCTTTGATAATGCACAGATTTATGTTACCTTGAATAAAAAAAAAATTAAAGATTCATAATTTAAAAGAGAAAGAGAGAGGTAAAGATCCATAAAAAGATAAAACGTTGACATTAGTTAAAATTATAGTTTGGTATAGAACAAAACTAACTGGAGGGTTTTGTAGTTCTAATAGTCTAAAATATATTGTGATCCCAGAATACACATCAAAGGCACTTAACTCAGCTACATCATGGCTATGAAAGCCACAGGACATCACCACTGAATAGTGAACATTCAGAGAGCTCAAGATAGGGCCAGTTAGAGGACACTAGCCAGAACCATGATGGCTAGACTACAGAAGGGTAAAAAGAGCAGGATTCAGGTGTCGGAGTATTAAAAGCAGTAATATATAAGACAGAACTAAAGATTAGTTGTAAAAACAATAGGACAGTGCAAGAATTCAAAGGTATGGTCAGAAGGGCCCACGGCTAAGTACAAGGCATAGAGTTATCAAAGACAAGTGTCACTAGGTACACCATATGGTACAGAGAAAGAAACTTGCAAGTTCTCATCAATGATAGGTCCAACAATAAAAACAGTTTTAAAAAGAATTAAAAAAAATCACTCAGACTTTATGTGTTGTACTTTAATACAGTTAACCTACTTTACTTCCTGAGATGTCACATATCTTAGAAGCAATTTAGCAATCATAAAAACTGTTGCACTGCAATGAGAAACTTCATTCCTCTGTTTGTTTGTTTGTTTGTTTTTATGTGGACAGAAAGTATTTATCAATGGCATTTCAGAATCTAGTGTTACTGGGTTTGTCAAATAAACATCTCTGCTTTTGAATGACTCTCTGGGATTAGGCATATGACTATATCAGCAGTTATCAACCTCCAGGAGGAGATGAGGGAGGTGGCTATAGCTGGAATATAACGTGAATAAATCGTAATAAATGATAAATAAACAAAAAACAAAACAAAAATCTTGGTTCTAACCTTTAGCACATTATTCTTTATTTTTATTGACTTTAGTAACTGAAGAAAGGCTACATAAAGACTTAGATCTTTATCAATAATCATATCTAAATCAATAGCCTTTTCTTATTACCAATTTGTAGTAAAAGAATTTTAAGAAAACTGCAGACTTTTGCTTCCCAGAAGTAGATATGCCAAGTTTCCACTTTGAGTGTAAATATTTATAAAAATGTAATTTTGAGGCACTGAAACTATAAGCAAGACCCCAACTTAATACTTTCTTTTATATAAGAGTTGCCTGTCACAGTATCTTTTTACAGCAATAGAACAGTAAGTAAGAGAGGTAGCAAGGAAAATTCAGTGCCCATAGAGTGAACATGTCATTGCTGGTAGAGAATATCTATATGCTCAAATTACTACTGTGAAATTACTTCTACAGAGTCACAAGCCCGAAACACTTCCTGATATCTCTGAAGGTGACATTTCCTGGACTTCTTTTTCTTCTGGCACAGGAGAAGTCTGCATTCTCTTCAAGCATTCCTTCATAAAACTACTTGCTGAAATAGAGGCCACAGCAACAAAGGAAACTGCTCTTGATTTTTCTTAAGCTGTTGCTCTAACAATTATAGAGTTATATTTAGTAAATCTTTTTGCTACAGTGTTTGAGTAATGTTAAATTTGTAAAATAAACAGCAAAGAAAACTAATTTTATAAAGATCACATTTTAAAAAGATCAAAAGGAAAATAGTTGAAGATAGACTTTCCACATATCCCTAGTAGAGACTTAATAATACCTACTAGCAGGAATTCTCACATTAAAAAAAAAAAAATTGAGTGGAAGATATTAGTTTTAGTGGATAAATAAAAATTGAAAACAGGTGTGTATTTCGTAGGAAAGAAATAATCTTGCCCAGTAACATTTATCTAGTAATGTTACCTTCAATTCCTACATTCTGTGACTTTTAACTTAAACTAAATTTGCCTCATCATTTGTTGTTGGGACTAAAATACATCTTTATGGGCTTTCAATTTAGTTAGAAGGCACTGATTAGTATAATCAGACACTCAAGAGTTCAAGAAGTCAAAAAGACACATATTACAAAGAATGGAACATGGCAACGTTTGGGAGCCTTTTTGAAAGAATGTGTACAATCCTAAGTACTCTGCTTATAACAAATATGCATATATTCCATTCACCACAAACTGTCAAAGCCATAGCGGATAACACCATTATAATGTTTTATTTTCCTTAAATGTATTTTTCACAAACAACTCTGACTTTCATATCTTTTACAATGATGTTCAATATTTCACAGATGGGCTGTATAATAATACAGCCCATAATAATATAATAATAATAATATAAATATAATAAGTGTTTAGTTATTATTTTCTCATCGGCCATGTATTTATAGTGAAAATCATTAAACTTAAATTAAATTGGTAGATTTTTAAGCTTAAAATTTTTAAGTAGATTATTAAAGTTTCCTACATTCTGCTGTTTATCAAAATTCAGTAAAGAGTAAAGCAATATAATATTTCAAATATTTCCATGAAGTATGGAAATACTTCACTGATGCCCAAGGGCAGTAAAAGCAATAACTTCTCAAGACTGGAGTAGAGTAATCAAGTATCTATTCTGGATGATAACTCATTCTTTATTGAATGGAGAATGGAACCAATAAATGAGGCTTATTAAGTATCATGCAATAGCCAACCATACTCTGAGGGTTAAGAAAGATTACGTGAGTAAAGGTCTCCTGAATTCAAGCTGTATATAATCACAATGACAAACTACATGTGCCATAAACATTTATTTTCATAGTGGCATATAAACAAATAATAATAGCCAGACATAATAACAATTTGAAGCAAACTCACTCCTATCTGCTCTACGCAGGAGAAACACAAAAACACATTCCAAGAACAATTTTGTGTTCTGAAGAAACTGAGGTCATAACACTCTTGTCTTTTTTTTTTTTTTTTTTTTTTTTTTTTTCCGTGGCGTTTTCCCACAAGCACTCAGAATTTACTTCACATGATTCCATTCTGGGACCATGTTCTAACAACAGGTTATTTATTAATGAAAATATACAAATATCTTAGGTTTATTTGGTGTTAAGAGCAAATGAATGCCTACCTGGCACAAGGCCTAACCACCCAAGAAAAGAAAGCTGAATGTTAGAGAGCCTCTTTTAGCCAATATCTATAGATAATAAAGTCACAGAGTATTATGACATGAAGGACATAAAAACTATTCACTTCAGGTACCAGACACATGTGACCCTTAAAGAATGAGGAATTATCTCTTACTCTAGACTTCAAAAGTTCTCAGTGAGAAATGTTATTACATTGGTTCTGATGATAAAAAAAACAGTGGATTACTAAGGCATATTTCTCTTACACAACTGTGGTAATTAAAACTTGAATTCTCTATTAATCTCCATGGTAATGACAGGAGATGTAACATTTATATGAGATGGTCAAATCCAGCCAGGGTTTCCCTGTACATTGTAGAATGTGCAAAAAACAGTACTGATGACAACTACACAAACATAGCAAGGATTCTATCTACCCATCTCTAGGACTGGTTAACAGATGTTGAAAGCTTCTAGCTGTTTCTTAAAAGCATTTTAGCATATGGAATTAAACTGGATACTAAAATAGCACATGTTTTAGATCCTGGCATATTTTTACTAGGTCCTCTGTAAAACATGTAGTCATGTACAAAATGCCAGTTAAATCCACAGGTCCGACTGCTGTGATTAGATGCCAGGAGACATTTCTATTATTTACCTGTAGAGTCTGAGTTTTGCTTTAGCACATTATGATCTGATTATTGTGGGATTTTTTTCTAGTGATTACTTAAGAATTTTTAAATACAGTCATGCATTTTGATTCCTAGTCTAAAAAGTTCTAGACTGGACTTTTGTACACACAACTTTGATGTGCAAAATCTTGTGGCTACTCAGTAATGTTCTATAATACCAAACCAGAATTCCATCTCCCACAGAGTGATTTATATGAAGCTCCTTAAGATTAAAAACACAGCCCACAAAATCAACTAAGCAGTCTCATAGGGACTCACAGAGAGTGAAGCAGCAATCTCAGAACTTGTATGGGTCTGAGCTAATTCCTCTGCATATATGTTATTGTTGTATAGCTTGGTGTTCTTATGGAATTCTTCACAGTGAGAATGGGCAGTGTCTCTGGTTCTTGCCTGTTCTTGGGACTCTTTTCCTCCTACTGGGTTGCCTCATCAGGCCTTGATATGAGAGTTTGTGCCTAGTCTTGCTGTAACACGTTATGCCATGGAAACCATATTTCTGGAAGTCTGCTCTTTTCTTAAAAGAAATAGAAAAGGAGTGGATCTGAAGGGAAAGAGAGGTAATGAGTAATGGAAGGAGTGGAGGAAGGAAAAACTGTGGTTGGGATGTAATTATTAGAGAAGAATAAATTTTTAAAAATTATAAAGAAGAAAAGCACCATCATTGCATTGTAGCCATGAATGTGGCTCTGTGACAGAGCATGAGCTTAGAAGTGTGAGGCCAACATTTCTGTACCCAGCATCAAATAAGCAGCTGCCCTTTGCTTATTTCACTTCCACGCAATATCACTAGGCAATTGACAAATTCACTCTTAGTTGATGACTAGTCATTTTACAGCTATCTCTTTGCATCCCTGTAGAGCACCACTGAAGAGTTTTAGTGCACTGGGCACTTGCCATGGTGTTTACACAGAACAGGCCTTTTCCTGAATGACAACAGAATCATGATGAAAATAAATTCATTCAACTGTGAAGTAACCAACATCCACTGTGTTCAAAACCAGTACTAGCCTCACACAGGGCACAGATATTATACACTACTAATTTATTTTATACTTCATATTTTGTTTGTTAAAAAACTGTTATGCTGTAATTCTATTTTAGAGGATCATAGAAACTAGTTTAAAAGAATGTACATATGGAGAAAATGTTCCTGTGCTGTTATTTTTATTTCTTAATTACTGAAAGCAAAATCTCAGGTTTTCACATTTTTATTCATTCATTTTTTTTTTTGTGTTCTGGGATCTGCCCTGCCAGCAGCTCTGTGCTGTGGATTCAGAGCTCTCTGTGGTGCTTACAGTACAGAGGGATCTGCAGAAGATTATAGTGATAATGTATAAACAAGCATACATAATAAATCACTGCAGAATGACAGAAAATATGAGAAGAAGCACATAGTAGTGAAGCAAGTAGTTCCAAAGCATTTCAGGATCACGTTAAATAACAGAAACCTGGAAAAGCTTAACAAGGCACTCTTAGTTTGGGCTATACACAATTTGACAGCTTCAGATTTTCAGATACAAATTATGATCTGCTAATCTATTTTATAAATTTATAAATCCTTAATATGCTACAAAATCTAGTAAGTTCAATTAATCAATGTTCCAATCTATCACACATATTTTCACCTGAAGACTAACTCATTAAGTAATAATGAACATCTATCTTGAGTGAAAGGCCCAGACTAGATGAAATAACATGTTCATGGAGGGAGGATGAGGGAGACATAGCTAATAAGGCAAGTGACTGTATGCTAGATGCTAGGGCAAGCAGAAATGCAGCATAAAACGGGATCCACACTACAAGAGAGAAAATCAGCCCACTCTTGGCGGATCCTTTACAGACTTCTGGGTGCATCCTATAACCTGAAGGACAAGGAAACAAGAGAATATGAGAGCTAGTGGTATGAACTTAAAATGACGGCAAGCAAGAGGAAACAAGAGGCTAGAGAACAACAAACCTAGGTGTGACTGGAGGATAGTATGTCAAGTAGGGCAATGAGATGAGGCTTGAGAACTGAAAGAGACCAGCTTTCGGTATCTTGAGTCGGAAATAAGGAGTTTATAGTGTAGGCTCTAAAAAGCCTACAGAACAAAAGCTACAGCAGGGATGGGACAGACCCAAACATATTATACGAGCATTGCTGTCATGGCAATGGATACAGAACAACTTGGAACAAAATAAACAACAATGGAAACCTAGGGTGGCTATCAAAGTTAGGGAAGTCAGTCTATAAGGAGTGAGTTAAAAAACAAAAAGGGTACTTTTCCTTTTCCTCTTTAGCTCTACATGAAAAGAAATATAAGTTCAAATATATTGAATAATAATAAGCAAACTGAGCAATTTTAAAGTTTTCAAAGTTCAGAAAGAAGAACAAATGAGCCACAAAATTTAAGAGGATCCTTATAGAAAACAATGGAAGAGCAAAGTACAGGCATACTACCTCAGGCCTTTGTGACTAAGCCTAGGAGTCAACGCTAGAGACTGTGGAACTGCAGCCATGCTGCACCCTCCCCCAACCCCACCTCAAACAAACAGCTGATGGTGTCCAGCATGGGAACTGTAGTGGGTGGGCTAGGCTTCCTAGCTCATAGATTATTTAACAAATGAACTTTCCATGAAGCCTAAGTGAGCTCTGCTGTTCTGTCAACTTCCAGTTCTCACACATAACAAAGAATATGATTCTTTGGACAGTGGGGTGGGGGTGCTTCTCCTCAAAGACTTGTGGGTAACTCAGGGTGATTCCTCTGCTGTGTTGCATGAGATTTCTCACAACTATAAGTTATTAAAGCTGTAGTGCTATAGCTAGAAGTGGCAAGAAACTCCTGTAAATGGTTTGTGGGATTCTGCTTATCTTGTCACTAAGAGACTCCAACTGGAACTATAGTCCTTAAGCCTGATTTACTACAGAACTCTAGCCCAAGACACCAGCTGGCCCACTACTAACCATTTACTGGGCCCAGACTCATCTACTTGCCTATGTCTGTCCATGACTGCTTTCAGTTACATCTGAATAAACAGATATGATGTGTCCCTGAAGTTGAAAAGCTGAACAGAAATAGAGGTGTTTCCCCAGAGGAAGCACTCAAGCCCGGGCCAATGGGAACTAGCTTCTACAGTATCCTATTGTCTAAACCTAACAGAAGTAGAGTCCCCATATGAAGCATTCAGGCTCAGGCCAATAGGAACTCAACACGAGTCCCAACAATATCCTACTGTCTAAATCTGTTCAAACAGGAAGAAATAAATATTGAAATCATAAAAGAAGAAGAAAGGTTGAAAAATTACCCAAACCTATTTGTTATATCTTCCTTTTACTCAGATTCATAGAAGTCATGAGCACACTGGAAAATGGCCACATGTGATGCCAGCAGATGGGAAGCATTGTCATATTTCTGAAAGGGATCCTGAGAATCTGATTAACCTGCTGGAAAAGCATTTAAGAGAGATCCAATCTGCCAGCTTTCCCTGACCAACTCCGACTTAAAGGATAGACATGCTGGGAAAATTTTCATGAAGCGCATAAAAAATCAGAACTGAAAGATATGTCACACGATAGCCCATACTTTCTGTGTGTGCACAATGTATGCATGCGTGTGTGTATGTATGCATGTAAGTATGTATACAGGTTACACACACACACATCGGCACACATTCTGCTGCTTTACTCAGGAGCCACATACTTGGTTTTTGAGACAAACTCTCTTGCTGGCCCATCCCTAACCCTCAACTGTGCTAGGCTGGCTGACCAGTAAGCCACAAGGGCTCCCCCTGTCTGCCTCTGCAGTGCTGCAGTTACAGGACTCTACCTTTATGCATGGGTTCTGGGGATCAAATTGACATGCTCATGCTGCACATGAGGCACTTTACCTGCCAGCCTCCTGACCTATAGCCTTATCAGAGGAATTCAGAGAGCCATGCCTCTCCAAGCCTAACTAGAGCAATCTGCTTCTTTGCATAACGACGCTTCAGTGCCAGTCCTTGTACATGGTGAGTGCAGCACCTGCTTTAATAACTCAGGCCAGGAAGTAACAAATCTATCTTAATTTCCACCTCAAAAAGAATCACCTAGCACTGTTTGAAATGCACCCAGCATGGGTTCCCTGGGGATTCTCTGAGGCACTTGCAGTAATCCTTATTTGTTTCACAACCTGTACAGAATAAAAATCATCCAAGTCAAATACCTTGCTTTCCCCTGTAGCTTCACATGCTCAGCTTGCTTTTCAGGGCCAAGCTAGCATGAAGCACAGAGTATCGATCGGAAGCACTGTAGACTCTTTGTAGAGCCTCCAAATCATCATCCACTGTATATTTTCTCATTTTCCTGCATATAATAATGAACACAATGTCTTTGTAAATTTTATGGCATAGATCTAGAAAATGATGAGATATACCCTCTCTGGACCTTTGTTGTCCCCTTGCGCCTCAGCCCCACTTTCAAAGTGACAGTGCACCATGTCATGTGTGACAATGGCCCTTTCTCCATGGGCCCTATTCCATTCTCCCCTACTTTTTCACTTAGACTCTGCCATTCATTTTCACCTCTGACAGTAAAAACCCCAGGACAAGATTGTCACAAAAAGGATTATCTTTCAGATCAATGGCGAAATTGATTCCAAGCTCTACTATTTATCAGCCTGCAGCAAATGTGCAGTTGGTTAGGAAATATGTCTTCTCTTTGAATGGTTCAGCTCACCTGGCAACCACCTCTTCATCCAGCATGAACGTAAGGCCCAGGCTCAGTGCTCATTTGTAGTTTGTTTTCCTTCATCCTGTATGAACTCAATACCTGAGCTTTTCATTCAGTTCTAATTCACTTGCCATGACAATTATATTTTTTCTAATAATATAGGAAGCATTAGAATTTATACTCCAATTCTTTCTACACATAAAGTGCATACCACTTACCAGAATTTATCTTGCTATAGCTCTACATACATGATATATACTCTCCACTTTAATCTTAGTATATTTATGATAGACTGGAGCGCATTACTTTTGAGTTAGGCTTTCTAATTCTAAAAAGAAAAGCTAAAATGCAAAGTAAATGTCAAGTTCCAGCAGGAACAAAAAAAGTGGCTGATTTATTCCCACCCTACTTTCTGGGGTATTTTTGGCTTCCTATATCAATTTCCATTAATGCTTTTATCCAAAACTCAGGAGTATTTGATTTCTAATCACTGTCAACTTTCCTGACCTGTGTCATTCTAACTACATTCTGCAATAATAGTGAAATTTTACTAACAGTAAGTAGGCGTTATAGAACTTGGAACCACAAGATACAAATCCCTTGGTATACTCTAAATTAATAAATCTTAAACTCCATTTCTCCTACTAGCACGTTTAAATCTTTCTAAAAACTCACAACACTGAAGTATAATAGATATGTAACTTAATAATAGATTAATATAATTCATCATAAATGAGTAAAAAAAAAAAACATGAGTTACCATAAATAGAAGTTACTTTAAGGAAAGACTTGAGAAAATAGGTTCTTTGGCAAGAGATATTTGTCTTTATATGTATATGCACGTATATGCAGACTACTAGAGCAATGATTTCTTATACCCAAGTCACACTTTAACAGCTAGGAAAAAAACAAATGTCAAAATGACATATAGATATTATGGAGTCTCACACAAACATTCTGCAAAGCCTAATATAAAAATGAAGGGAGATTAAAACTTGCCCATGGTTTATATTTTAAGCATTCATATTTATGCCAATTATTTGAATATATTAATATGTGGTTTCTCACAAGATGCATATACAATAACAAAAAGGTTCTAAAACCATAATGATGCTGTGTTAAAATAAATGCACTGCTTCAAAGTTTAGCTGAAACATAAAGCAAGACCATCAGCAAAGCTTCCTATCAAAGGCCATACTTAGGTTTTCAAGGATGAACTCATTTACCATGTACAGACATTCAGAACAAAATTATATCAAAACAGTTGGAATACTAACCATTTCTTCACTGAAGTAGATCAATAAAGAAAAGATGGCTGAAAGGACTAGAGGTGACAATGGGTAAAACAAGGTCCCACAGATATGGAAATAAGTGTGGTAGGATTGAGATAATACCTTTGGTGGTGATGTACAGAAAAGACTATCAGTTGGGCAGAACAGTTCTTAATTACAACAGAAATATTAGAAGGGGCCCCAGCTTAAACATGAGTGGGTAGGGAGAAAATACTGAATTTGTTTTGTTTTTGTTTTTGTTTTTTTTTTTTAATTTTATTTTTTTCTTATCAGTTACATTTTATTAACTCTGTATCCCAGCCGTGTCCCGATATCCCTCATTCCCTCCCAGTCCCTCCCTCCCTCCCTCATCTCCACCGTGCCCCTTGCCAACTCCACTGATAGGGGGGACCTCCTCCCCATTCATCTGATCCTGTTTTATCAGGTATCTTCAGGACTGGCTGCAAAGCTCTCCTCTGTGGCCTAACAGGACTGCTCCTCCCTTGGGGGGTGGGGAGGCCAAAGGGCCAGTCATTGAGTTCCTGTTAGAAATAGTCCTTGTTCCCCTCACTATGGGAAACCAATTGGTTACTGAGCTACCACAGGCTACATCTGAGCAGAGGTTCTAGGTTACATTCATACATGGTCCTTGGTTGCATGTCAGTCTCAGAAAAGACCCTGTGCCCAGATATATTTGGTCCTTGTGGAGCTCCTATCCTTTCCTCATCAGACTAACTCCCCTTCTTTCTTATAATTCCCTGTACTCTGCCAAAGGTTTGGTCATGAGTCTTTGCTTTGAAAACACTGCTAGTTAGAGTCTTTCAAATGCGCTCAGTAGACTCCTGTCAATGTTCAATGTGCATCCCATCTGTCTTTCAAAATGAGGATTGATAATCTTACCCCATGTCCACTCTCTTGATTATCTTTTTTAGGTATATAGATTTCATTATGTTTATCATATCTTATAGGTCTATATAAGTGAGTATATACCATATAACGTGTTTGTCTTTCTCCTTCTGGGATATTTCACTCAGGATGCTCTTTTCTAGATCCCACCATTTGCCTGCAAATTTCATGATTTCCTCCTTTTTGATTGCTGAGTAGTATTCCATTGTGTAAAAATACCACAATTTCTGTACCCATTCCTCCGTTGATGGACATCTGGGTTGTTTCCAGGTTCTGGCTATTACAAATAAAGCTGCTATAAACATGGTTGAGGAAATATCCCTTTTGTGTACTTGAGCAAACTTTGGGTATATACCTAGCAGTGGTATAGTTGGGTCTTGAGGAAGCACTATTCCTAATTGTCTTAGAAAGCGCCAGATAGATTTCCAGAGTGGTTGTACCAGTTTACATTCCCACCAGCAGTGGAGGAGGGTTCCCCTTTCTCCACAACCTCTCCAGCATGTGTTGTTCCTTGAGTTTTTCATTTTGGCCATTCTGATGGGTGTAAGGTGAAATCTCAGGGTCGTTTTGATTTGCATTTCCCTGATGGCTAATGAGGATGAGCATTTCTTTAAGTGTTTCTCTGCCACTGAATTTGGTTTTAACAATATAGGATTTGCCACCTTTAAGAAACTGTATATGGGAAGATCTCTAGAGTAAATTGACATCTAGGTCTAAAATAAAAGTTACTTTGTGAGTTCCTTGGATATTGCTAATCATTGACACTGTGGGCATGGATGACATTGTCAAGACAGACCATATAGTTCTGCAGGGCAGGAAAGCAGGCAGCCAGAAAATTGCGATATCTAAGGAAAGGCTGACATTACATGATTCTAAACAGCAGTAATAACCTTATCAAGAGATGCCATCAGGTTAGCAACATGTCGAGTCAAAGTGGACAAGGGAGGCAACAGGATAACATGACCCATTCCAGAAGTTCTACTGCTAAGATAGAAAAAGATGGAATAGTCTTCCATACTATTTTTAGTTAAAAATCCCATTTAATCTTTACCTTGAGTTCTTCAGGGCCTCAGTAATTCTGTCTCAGAGAGGAGTCCCTCTGGGGTGTAGTTTTAGGAAGGAAAGATCATGAAGCCACCCCTAACAGTGGAGCTTTAGTTTACTGTTTTTAACTAGTGGTCAACTATTTAACATTCTTACTTAGACCAGGGTAAGGCCTCGCAGGAAGAACTTAGGAAGAGATAAATGAGGTATTTTTGTTTGTTTGTTTGCTTTTGTAAATGTAAGAAGTTAGGGTACCATATGGAGACATTAATATGAATAAATAGCAGAGATTTATTAAAGTCATCTTTTTTAATGCACTGCCCATGATATTCACTAAGATCACCAGAACGTGACTTCCCTGAGGAAGATCAGATGCTTGGGTGGCTGAGGTTTGGCACTTTGGTTGACATTATGAAAAGAAAAGAATTTCCATGTAACAATTTTCATTTATAAGTAAAGTAGAAGAGTTCATCTATTGTGTTGGGGAAGGAAATTGAAAAAGGAGAATAGAGGTGTGAAATAATCCCATGCTGGATGTAAGAATAAACTAATCAGAAGTCGAGTAAAAGACTAGATGAGCAATGTCAAGCTCCCGTTCGAAGGTGATGTGTGAGGAGCGAGAGTACTCCTGTACCCATGATATCAGCACAGCCATGTCAAGGATGCCACTGCCTAAGACTTATGAGAATGGCAGGTCCTTCTTCTGGTCCAACTGAGAATGTTGAATAAATGACATTTGGCTAACAAACCACTGATCAAAGCTTCACAATTAGAGATGGCTGCATGATCATGCCTTCCTGGAATAGCTCCCTACAGATACTTCCTACTGAGGCACTGAAGAACTCATCATGGTGATGATTAAATGGACTATTTAACTACAACTAGTCCTATAAACCAAAAATTAAACATAAATAAACTCATTTCCTATCAAATCCAATATGTTATACTTAAAAGGAGCTTGTGATATTTAAAAGTGAACAGGTTGATTTCATTTGTGGCAATAAATTTACTTCCTCGGGTAGTAGTTTTCCACTGACCTAAAACACAAATACTACTGACACTAATGCCAAACGAGCTGTTCTTTGGCAGCAAACCACCTTTTTGTTCCTCATCTATCACCCCTATAGGAGCAACAGCCCTGTGGTGGTAGCCCATGCCTTTAATCCCAGCACTTGGGAGGCAGAGGCAGATCTTTGAGTTCAAGGCCAGCTGACTTATAGAGCTAGTTCCAGAACAGTCATGGTTACACAGAGAAACCCTGTCTCAAGAAACCAAAAAACAAAACAGATTAAATAATAACCACCGCAACAAAGTAGAATGGGTTTACAAAGAAAACAGTATACTGAGATAGTTAATGCCCTCACAGAAAGCCTTTCCTCAGTTTATAAGCGAGATATAACCAGTAGCAGTAAAATAGTAGTAAGTTTTCATAATTAAATACACTACTGTCTGGACCACTAATATTTCACCTTAGTTTATTTATTTCTCAAGGCATAAGTGCTACATTCAAATTTGTCCTGTTTTTGTCTCTATCATAGCAATGTGGGTTTTTTTATTTTTTACTTTTATTTTTATTAATTACAGTTTATTCATTTTTTTATTCCCCCTGTAGCTCCCTCCCTCCTCCCCTCCCAACCCCAGCCTCCCTCCTTTTTCTCCACCCATGCCCCTCCCCAAGTCCACTGATAGGGAAGATCTTCCTCTCCTTCCCTCTGATCCTAGTCTATCAGGTCTCATCAGGAGTGGCTACATTGTCTTCCTCTGTGTCCTGGTAAGGCTGCTTCCCCTCAGGGGGAGGTGATCAAAGAGCAGGACAATCAGTTCATGTCAGAGACAAACTATGTCCCCATTACTATGGAACCCACTTGGACAATGAGCTGCCATGGGCTACATCTGTGCAGAGGTTCTAGGTTATCTCCATGAATGGTCCTTGGTTGGAGTATCAGTCTCAGAAAAGATCCCTGTGGCCAGATTTTTTGGTTCTGTTGCTCTCCTTGTGGAACTCCTGTCCTCTTCAGGTCTTACTCTCTCCCTCTTCTTTCATAAGATTCCCTGCACTCTGTCCAAAGTTTGGCTGTAAGTCTCAGCATCTGCTTTGATAACAGGTAGGGTAGAGCCTTTCAGAGGCCCCCTATGGCAGGCTCCTGTCCTGTTCCCTATTTCCTCCCTCTTCTGATGTCCATCCTCTTTGTCTTTCTGAATGGGGATTGAGCATCTTAGCCAGAGTCCTCCTTCTTGATTAGTTTCTTCAGGTGTACAGATTTTAGTATGTTTATCCTATAGCAATGTTTTAATCACTCCAGGACTTCACAGAAAATCTTAAATAAGATAAAACTCTAAATAAATAATGATATATACATAGGTTCAAAGAGGAAAAAGCAATATGTAATTGCTTTAAAGTTTTAACAATACTATATGCACCTTACGATGTATAAATGCACATATGTATTTGAACAGGGCACAGCCATAATTGTCTTTAGATGTATTTTCTTAAGATATGGATTTTTCACTAAATAAAATTTTATTTGATCAAAGAGCAAGCAGCCTTAACCAGGCCACAGAGGAAGAGGATCCAGGCATTCCTGGTGAGACTTGAAAAGCTATGGGCAGATAGCAAAGAAGGAGAACTCCCCCTTTCAGTAGACTAGGAGAAGGAGATAGAGGGGAAGAGGGAGGGTGGGTAGGACTGGGAGGATTTGAGGGAGGAAGTTTCAATCAGGATATATAATGAATAAATTGTGAAAAATTAAAATAACCATTTATTTGAAAGAACAGACCTCACTGGAGAAATGATATGGTAAATCCTTTTATATGTATTGGCAAAGGAAGTATAAAGCCACTTAAGTAAATATTATTTAAAGACTGCCAGTAGTGTAAACAGAATTAATTAAAAGACAAACGTAAACAAGGGATCTACTCTTGTTCAGGGTTGTCTGGCCTCTTCTCCTCTATGCATAGCAATGATGTGGATATAGGAAAAAAGCTTATGGCTTTTTATATAATTGGATAAGGCAATAAGAACATGGAGTTCGGATGGTTCACCACAATGTGCTGATCTTATCAAACTCAAATGTTATAGGAGTAACTGAGATGGACTGTCTACAAAACAAAAACTTTCCAAATGGATTGGGAGAACTAAAGAGGCTTAGCATTGGTTTGCACAGGGGTCACAAGTATATACTTATCTGAAGAGTAAACATTATCCAAGGTGTAGGGAGGCTGCTTCGCACCTGTATTCTTTGGCTGATAGCTCACTGTGCTACCACATCACACCTTGACACTGTTTCAAGGACATGTAGAGGGGAGAGGAGAAAGAAGAAAGGCAGCCACAGGTACACCAGTAAGTATTCACAAGCTGTCAAACTGCAGTTTATTCTAATCCTTCAGAACTCATTTTGCAACAAATGCTTCTGTGTCTTTTCCAGTGATGACAAATTTTGAGTTTTACATTTACACAGAGAATCCTTTAAGAAAGAAGTGACTAAAGTGTGAGCTCATGATAAAAGTCTTTCAGCCTTCCTGAAAGGATGTCATTCCTTGCAGATGATAAGTTGTGATGACCATGTGTGTTAGTTTATGATACACTAGATTAATAGTAACAGTATAAATATTATAGTCAATATATGAGAAATAAATAATGTATATAAATATACTTTATTGCCTCACCTAGCCTGCCTTGCTAAAAATTTGCTATTTAAAAGTTCAAGTTCTCAGAATAGACAATGACTGTTGGGGAGACTCTCAGAAGCAAAAAGTTAATGTGAAGAAATAAGGATTTCAAGATTCCAGTCTGAAGTTTGAGAAACTAGTAGAATAAATTAAAAGATGAAGAATTCTAATTTTTCATTCCATAAAATATACTTTACATTCCCACATTCACTTATCATGCTTGTGAGCATCAAAATATTCTGACAGTATTTCTTATCTTCTCCTGTAACATTTTAATCATGGATTACTAGAATGCTATTTTCATTCTGTACAGTAATTACTCCATACAGCAAAACAACTTCATGGTAGGGTCAATTGCCTGAATTCCCTTTATCTTAATGGAAACACTGAGATGACAGTGGCCACGTGCCAGGGGTGAGATGAATACATCAGGAAAAACATGTCTGCCCAGGATTTGTGAAGTGCTTATGCACAAATTCTCAAGCCTGCAAGAAACCCCAAACCTGTGTGACAGTAGTAAGGAAGATGGAATGACTGTGCTCTTGATACAGATAAATTCAATCCATTACATTTTTTTGCTTTAAAAGCAACTTCAAGGTTCTTAAAGAATACTTAATGGCCTTTAAAAATATGTTATACACACACTTACACACACACACACACACACACACACACACACACACACGCTTTCATATGAAATTTAAAAATCTCTAGAACTCAAATATACTTAAACTATACCTTTAAATTTGTATTATATCTGAAATATATAAATGTTAGTATGTATATATGTCTTAATAGCATAAAGATATTTTAGGGTAACTCTGTTTTTGAT
The DNA here is from genome assembly GCF_907164565.1 of Psammomys obesus. NCBI lineage: Eukaryota > Metazoa > Chordata > Mammalia > Rodentia > Muridae > Psammomys > Psammomys obesus. The sequence continues at coordinate 9,246,429 of NW_026592890.1, forward strand.
AGCAAAGGGGAGTTCAATCACACCAAAGCTCATGAAAGAACATTAGACAACAGCCTTGTGACTCTAGATTATCAAATTTTGAATCCAAAAAACAATTTCTCTTTCAGATTTGTGAACTGAGATTGATGAATTCTCCAAACTACGCTCAGAGGATTAAAAAACAATTAGTATAGAAAGAGCCACACAGGTGGTAGACATACTTTAGATGCTGCCACCATTGTCTGCATCAGTATACTCACTACAGGCTGTCACTGAGACCTTCTTGTATTATAGAGTGACGTGGAGTGAAGCCACTGGCATCTGAGAAATTGTGTGGCTTTTTCTTGCTATTTTCTATCAATCAATTTATTTGTATATGACAAAGCTACTATTCCTCTGAACTGAAGCAGCAGAGAACCTTATACAAAACAATACTATTTTGATATACCTTGGCATGTACATTATGTAACAGCATTTCCTTTGCCATACTTTACAGTACAATAGAGGAATGCTTTCTTAAAATCAGCAACATCAGCAGGAATAAGACTTTCAAATGAGTCTCCTAGGAAAACAGAATTCTCATTCTTAAAAAAGTGGAGTTTATTATATAAAAGTTGCACTTGTTTTTGAAATTATGAAATTGTGTTCACAAGACAATTACTAAACAGTAAAAACCAAACTACCTATAACCTTTTATTTTAAAAATTTAGTTTTTAAAAATATAGTGCAATTATACTGATAATAAAACTCTTACAAATATTAATGGTATATAATTAATGGTATATAATTATGGTACAATGTTATATTTTTATATATACATGCTGTAGATAGATTAAATAAATGATAATTAACATACTACCACATCACGTTTTACACATTTATTTTATACATTTTCAGCAATTTTGAAATATACAGTCCTACTAATAATTGTCAACAGGGTTCAAAAAATATTTTTCAAACATTCCTCTTCTAATTAGAAAGGAGTACCCTTTGACATCTGCCAGCCATGAAGTTCTCTCTGCTTTTGTAAAGTAGACCTTTTCAGGCTCCACAACACTGAGTAGTCTTCTGTTTGTACTTTGCCCAAATTTAACTGGTCTTTTCTCTTGTGGTTCTATGATAAAATATAAGAGCATAAAAAACGACAAGGAAGTTATGGCAATACCAGAAGTAGTCACAGCCCCTCCAGCTTACCGAGCTCACTGTGCCCAGGCAGTGAAACGAAGGTTCACTGCTCCCAGGCTGTGGGCAGGGGGCTCACTATACCCAGGCAGTGAGTCAGGGGCTCACTGCTCCTAGGCGGGGAGATGGGGCTCACTGTACCCAGAAGGGGGATCACTGCCCCTACTTGTGAAGTAATAAGAACTGGTGGTGCAGAGATTTGGACACAATGGGGCCACAATCACTCTGCTGTGTACTTTTTAGTGTCTTCATGTGTTGATGTGCACAAAGATAAGATAGTGTTCTGTGCCATTTGTCTCAAAACCCAAAATCATCTTTTAAACTCTTGGGAAAACAGTTTTGAATGAGAATGATAGAAAATCATCAACCACTAAGATTTCAAGACATGCACAGAGTGTGTTAGGAAATGTGAGCTCAACCCCACCAGGCTGGGTAGTAGGGAGTTAGCTGGCAACAATAGGAAAGCTTACCTCCTATATGGATCAGAGAGAAGAGCTGATTTCAGCATACTTAGTAACTGCTGCCGAGCGGTCTCTCCACGCCTTTTACTATAGATACTGCACTTGTGATTGAGTTCAGAATGTGTTTGTGTAATTGGGAAACCCAGGCACAGGATCCCCTTAAAGCAGCTAGCAGAAGCAAAGCTACTTTCCCATGTTGAGGAAATCAAAGGCTCTTCCTGAGTAAGCTCTAAATCTAAATGAGCCTCAATCCAAAAGGAGTTTTATGCAGACTGATTATCTCCTACATTTATAATAAAAATGCTGACATAGCTTTAGCTATGACATAACAAATGCAAGCTGTAATGTTTTCCTGTCAGAAATTCATATTTATTTCCAGTGTCCTAACATGTGCTTTGCTGCCTTTAAATTCTCCCCTAAAAGTTAATTGCTTGTCTATCAAAAAGATAAATATCTTGTTTTAGGCTGTGGGGATATTAAGTGTGGCAAGGAAAACCAATACTCTAGCAATACATCGTATCCAAAACTCATGTGAAATATAAAGCCTTACTCTTTCAAGGCATCAGAAAGCTACTAGAAAAGAACAGCCAGACACCCCCAAGGTCTTACAATGCACAGGACTCTAGATCCAGACATTAACATATATTTAGGTTACAGTTCACCAATAATGCCTGTTCTACTAGATCGTTAAAATGAATATTCTTACATCCCTCTCCAGACAATCTCTCCTACCCAGGGTTGTTTATCTCACTTTCCTTTAATTGTCCTTAAAATGTCTGCTTTCACTCCACTTACTCTTGTGTATCCATATCTTAAATCGTCCTTAGTGCAAGACAATGTACTTGAGACCCACTGTCTCAGGTTGACTTTTGGTAACCATTGAGTGTTCAGCAAAAGGGTTATACCCATCTGGCCTAATCAGAATATTTTTACGTTCTTAAAATAAGGTTTTAAACAAAATGTGGACCTTTAACATACGTAGTCTAGTGTTTCCAAATTATAAATTCCAATACATCTTTAGGCTACAGATACTGACTTTTAAAATGAAATAGACTAAAATTAAATGGAAAATACCATAATATATTACATTGAGGAAAGAGCTAGCTTTCCACTGGTGGTAATAGAACATATACCTTGCCAAGTACTTGTGAGAAGAAAGAAAGCAGTTTCATTGACAGCCACCAAGACCACAGCAGAGGCAAGGTGGGCAGTAGCAACAACAGTCAGGACCAACAGCCAGTGAGAAGACTGATCAGCACAAACAGTACAAGTCAGAGATGAGCAGAGGGAGCTTCATGCTCCCCAACTAGGTAAAAGCATGTGAATAGCACATGATCATATCCCAGGTTGATTCAGGAGAATATCTACAGAGTATAGAACCACCCATCTGGCTTGGGCCATAAAACACATGGAAAATTAATCAATGTCAATAGAAACTACCTCAGTCTTTGTCTGGTTTCTGCCACAAGTCCCAAGAGATGCCTCTATACAAACAGCTCAATGGGTTTTCCCCTCTCCTAGCAATCTCTCACACTCTGCGGTTTTTATCTCACTTTAATTTTCTTTTATAAGGTCTGTTTTCACTTCTGTCTTAGGTTGACTTCTGATGACAACTGAGTCATCTAGCTGGCCTAATAAAGGTACCATCACTGTCAAAGAACTGCAGTACCACGAAGTAAGAACAAATATCATTTTAGGAACTTTTTGCCAGGTAAACATATAGACACTGTCACATTGGATTGTATTGAGAAATACAATTCTTACTGTAAAATTCTTGAAAACACTGATCCTAGGCAAGTCTTCATTGTAAAGACCAGCAGACACTGTCAATGGATAGGTCAGTCCTCATGCAGAGCCATCTAAAGAGAATCTACTTGTCAACCCCCTGTCCATGTTTATGTGTTCATTCGTATACACACACATGCACATTTGTGCACATAAATTGAACACCAGAGGTCAGTATTCTATGGCTTTCTCAACTGTTTTCTACCTTTTGTTTTGAGACATCTTTGTTCAATGAACTCAGGATGAGAGACTACTGGATTGGCTTGCCTGCAAGGCCGAAGGTTCCTTCTGTCTCTCTGCCTTCCCAGAGCTGAAATTACATGGGTGTGCCACCATACCCAGCTGTTTTTTTTTTTTAATGTGTATCCTGGGGATTGAATTTAGGTCCTCATATTTGCAAAGCAGGCACTTCACCAACTGAACTATCCCTGAGCCCATGTTTTTTGAAATATCTTAGGAACATAATTTCCTGAATCTTGACTCAATGTGTTAGTTCCATATTTTAATTCCTCTCTTCCCTCATGGTACTTTATTATGCAGCATTACCATTACAGGAAAAAAAGAACGCATTTTCTGTAAGGAAGAGAAGGATGGCCAGCCTAGAATTCCTTAATGGCCTTATTTGTAAATATATGTAAAAAGCGTAAAAGAAGTTGAATCATGGGATGGCTCAATTCAGAATTGCTCTGCTCAGTAATGGCTGAATGAAAGTCATTTTAGATAAGCATTTCTTTAGCATCTGCTTTAGATTCCATATAGATCCATGAGGATATCATTTTCCACAACTTTGGATTATATGGAACACTGGCAGGTGGTAGCAGGAATGAACTTTAGAATTAACCATTCAAAGTAATTTAGATATTTGAAAATGGATCCTCTAATTAGCGGCTAATATTATAAGTAAAGTTAGAAATAACACAATAAATAGTTGGGTAAGTACTTTTGGGTGGGTGGGAAAATCTCTAGCCAAGTCTTGCCTGCAACTCTCTACGTAGTCCAGGCTGAACTGAAATCTGTAATCCTTTCACCTCACCCTCCACTGTGCTGAGATTACATATGTATCACCACAGCTGACAAATGATTATCTGACCAAGTTTTGTATCTGTATGTTCCTAAGTGCTACTACTTCCAAAAATAATAGATACATAAGAAGTAACCACAGGGGCTGGTATCTATCATTCTTTGGATTTTTATGTTTATACAAAGACGTATATGATATAGATGGGCAAGTTGACAGGATAAACTTTATCTTATATAAATGTAAATGGCACCTTTATCCCCTCATTCTAGTGCTTGCTTTGTCACTGAAAAATGACATTCTTCATATAGTCCTCTTTCAATCTAACTAAAGCATATTCTCCATCCTATCCATTTTCTACAGTTTACTTTATACCTAATAAAAAAGATATCTTCTATCTAGAATATATATATTTTATAAACATAAAGGTAATATTTATACATGTAAAGATAAATATAACCCTATACATTGCCTTTAATATACATTACTTCTAAATTTACTTTACACAATGCCTCTGGCTTGTATCCAATGCAAGATAAGGAATTGAGGACACTTATACCTACTCCCTAATTTTTACTACTAAGTTTCCTGACTTTTGTCACTTAAAATCTATTTTAGTTCTCCTGGCTACTGTTCATAACTCAAAGTACCTGTCCTCTTTTTACATTTGTAACCCTTACAGCAACCCCAAATTCAATGCAAATGAACTGTGTATAGATAATGCTTCTCCTGCAATTGTTAATTTCCCCCTCATATCAGCATAATGACTTAGTCTTTTTGTACAATTTGATTTTAAAACTTAGAATTTATGAGGCAATGTTTCTAGTATGTGACTACTGAGCATAATTTGCTGCAGAAGCATAGCATAATTAACCCCTTTGGGAAGGAAATTTTATTCAAAATTACAATTGTGCTGCATACTAGAGAATTTTCAAAATTTTAGGCTTTAGTACACTATTATTTAATAGCCTTTTCATTTTCTAGATTTCTTCTAGATTATACTTACTATGCTACTACTTTCCTGGTTTTTTTTTTTTAAATAACATTCTTTCATTAAAAATGTTTTTAGGAGCAGTCCTGCTAGTCCACAGAGGAGGACTTTGCAGCCAGTCCTGAAGATACCTGATAAAACAGGGTCAGATGAAAGGGGAGGAGGTCCTCCCCAATCAGTGGACTTGGAAAGGAGCAGGGAGGAGATGAGGGAGGGAGGGTGGGATTGGGAGGGAATAAGGGAGCAAGATACAGCTGGGATACAGAGTTAATAAAATGTAACTAATAATGAAAAAAATTAAATTAAATTTAAAAGAAAAGAAAATGTTTTTAAATTGTCAAACTATAAATATTCATATAGACATTCTTTATGAATCCATGTGTTTCCTTTGGGTATGAATAAAAGCAGAATACAGAATTTTAGATTTAAATTTATTTTTCCACAAACCTTTGAAGACACTGTTGTTGCTGAGAAAGTTGAGGTTTTCTGATTTTTATTACTTTTGATTTTTATTATTTTTCTGATTTTATTACTTCCTTGCAAGTTTTTTTAAGCAATTTCTTTACCTTGAAAACTGTGAAATTTTACCAAGGCATGTCTATCCAGCCTACAGGTTTATTCTTCCTACTTTCCAGAGTCTGATAGCCAAAGAACATGGTAATTTGAAGGCAATAATACAACTCAATTTGTGTTCTCTGGTATCCTTTCATGCAAAAGACAAACAAAATTGAGGGGGAAAAAAACATGAAAATATTTATGAACTGAAAGCTCTCTTCTTGCTGCTCTGTGGACCCACTGCCAAGAGAACAATAAGACAGTATCAGGACAGAGAGGTTCATGGCTCAGTTCAGCTTGACAAGTCAGCCCACCAGTTCAGCCAGAGCTCTCTGAGAAAGTCCGCTTTGTTTCACTAAGCTCCACAGTCTTGCATTACACAGTGACATGAATTAATTGGGATGAGACTAGTAAGGGGAACTAACCAGCCACAACACAAACACATAATCGAAGGAAATGATGTTAAAGACACCAAGGTTTAAAGTTATATGTTAATGATGGTTAATTGATAATGGGATCTCTCACTTGCTCTCCTCCCTTCTCTCTCTCCTGTCTCTGTATGGGGATGCATATGAATACCAGAGATCAGCCTATGGTGTCATTCCTCCTCAGGTATTATCTGCATTACTTCTTTAAAATAAGGTTTCTCACTGGCTACGAACATGATCTTGACAATTAGGCTAGGATGGCTAGCCAACAGTGCCCAAAGATCCACCTGTCTCCATTCTCCCCATCTCCAGTAGAAGGATCACAAGCTTATGCCACTATGCCCAACACTTTTTATGGACTTAGCTATCTATCCCCTTAACACTAGAAGGTTCCTCCAGCTTAAAATGTTTTCTCTGCATAGAGAGCATCTTCAACAAATGGTGTTGGTCCAAATGGATGTCTACATGCAGAAAAATTAAAATAGATCCATATTTATCACCCTGCACAAAACTAAAGTCCAAGTGGATCAAAAACCTCAACATAAAACCAGACACACTAAATCGGTTAGAAGAAAAAGTAGGGAAGAGCCTAGAACTCATTGGCACAGGAGACAACTTCCTGAACAGAACACCAACAGCTCAGGCTCTAAGATCAACAATCAATAAATGGGACCTCATGAAACTGAAAAGCTTCTGTAAAGCAAAAGATACTATCAGAACAAAACAACAGCCTACAGACTGAGAAAGAATCTTCACCAACCCTATATCTAACAGAGGGCTGATATCCAGAATATATAAAGAACTAAAGAAGTTAAACAGCAACAAATCAGGTAATCCAATTAAAAATGGGGTACAGAACTAAACAGAGAATTCTCAATAGGGGAACATCGAATGGCATAGAAATACTTAAAGAAATGCTCAACATCCTTAGTCATCAGGGCAATGCAAATCACAGCAACCCTGAGATTTCACCTTACACCCATCAGACTGACTAAGATCAAAAACACAAGTGACAACACATGTCGGAATGGATGTGGAGAAAGGAGAACCCTCCTCCATTTCTGGTGGGAATGTAAACTTGGACAACCACTTTGGAAATCAATCTGGCGCTTTCTAGACAAGTAGGAATAGTGCTTCCTCAAGATCCGGCTATACCACTCCTAGGCATATATCCAAAAGTTGCTCAAGTACACAACAAGGACATTTGCTCAAACATGTTTGTAGCAGATTTATTTGTAATAGCCAGAAACTGGAAACAACCCAGATGTCCCTCAGTTGAGGAATGGATACAGAAATTGTGGTACATTTACACAGTGGAATACTATTCAGCAATTAAAAACAAGGAAAGCATGAAATTTGAAGGCAAATGGTGGGATCTAGAAAAGATCATTCTGAGTGAGGTATCCTAGAAGCAGAAAGGCACACGTGGTACATACTCACAAGTGGATATTAGACAAATAATATGGATAATCATACTAAAATCTGTACACCTAAAGAAGCTAATCAAGGAGGGCCCTGGGTAAGATACCCAATCTTCATTCAGAAAGGCAAACGGGATGGACATCGGAAGAGGGAGAAAATAGGGAACAGGACAGGAGCCTACCATAGAGGGCCTCTGAAAGACTATACCCAGCAGGATATCAAAACATATGCTGAGAATCATAGCTAACCTTTGGGCAGAGTACAGGGAATCTTATGAAAGAAGGGGAAGATAGAAAGACCTGGAGGGGCCAGGAGCTACACAAGGAGAGCAACAGAACCAAAACATCTGGGCATAGGGATCTTTTGTGAGACTGATACTCCAAGGACCATTCATGGAGATAACATAGAAACCCTGTACAGATGTAGCCCATGGCAGAGCAGTGTCCAAGAGGTTTCCTAGGAATGGGAACAGAGACTGTCTCTGACATGAACTCAGAGGCTGGTGCTTTGGTCACCTCCCCCTGAGGGGGGAACAGCCTTACCAGTCCACAGGGGAAAATAATGCAGCCAGTCTTGATGAGACCTGATAGACTAGGGTCAAATGGAAGGGGAGGAGGACCTCCCGTAGCATTGGACTGGGGGAGGGGCATAGGAGAAGAGGGAGGGAGGATGGAATTGGGAGGGGATAGGGAGGATGCTACAGCTGGGATACAAAGTGAATAAACTGTAATTAATAAAAATAATTAGGAAAGAAAGAAGGAAAAAATCTACTTCACGAGTCATATCTAACAAAGGGATTCAATTGGCAAAGTGCTTGTTTTAGAAGCATGGCATCCCAAGCTTGATTACCAGAATGCATATAAAAAGCTAGGTGTGCTAGTGTGTGTTTGTAATCCCAGCACTGGAGAAATGGTTACAGATGGATCCCTGGCATTTGCAGCATGCTCCTGACAAACAAGAGGCTTAGCAAAGAGGGGGAGAAGGGAAGGAGGAAAAAAACTAAATGGTATCTAAAAAACAATACCCAAAATTGTCCTTTGCTTCTGTGCATATACATACACACAGAGAAATTTAGAAAAAATATTATAGTTTTCAGGCACAAGCAGTTGGATGTTTTAAATTAGATAAAATTGAAATTGAAGTGTATAAATCTAATAAAATTATGACCTCTAGCCGTTATCCCACTGGTAAATTCCCCAAGCCCACTCTAAAGTCCTACCACACCAGGACTACAACCGACTAATCACATGCATAAGCCATACCTAAGAGCCTCCCAACTAGGTGCAGAGAACGTTTGCTGGAATTAACTATTCGCGAAATTTAGTCAGGTCAGTGCCATATTCTTATGAAGACATCAATTTGTCACCTCAGTCACTTAGCAATAGTAGATAAAAAGCCAAAAATGACTGATTATAGACTGATTAAGTGGTGTGTAAAAGGCCCTTTTAACAACCGAATTTTCCTTCATTTTTTAAAACTGCCCTCCAAGTACAGCATGTTTTCTTCCTATAATACTTTGGCAAAGATACTATTAATTTCTTTGATTTTCCTATACTGCCCAAACTGCTGATCCATCTCAGTAATTAAAATTCTCTTACAACAAATCCAAATCTGAGTATCTCTCCAACATCAGTCTCCATGGCTGAGTCTATGAAGCATACTGGATGTGGAGGAGATGATTACTATCTAAAGTGTTCCAGAAACTTCTCTCTAGGGAAGGGCAGGCTATGGAGATGCAGATATTTCTGTGTCTTGTAGAGATGTCACTGTTTTTCTGGTATGTAGCATTGGTATTCAGAGGCAAATGTGTCTACTTGCAATACTGTCTCTTCTATAGTAAATTACCTCGGTTTCTACCATCATTTTAGTAAGATGTCAACAAACTCTCCTCATGATCTTAAAAATTGTACTTTTCATTCAAGATCCCAAATTTGTGATTTAAATCAAGAAGAAAATGCTTTCCTATCTAGTTTCTAGGTTGAAATGTAATTAGCATAATTAAAGATAAATAGGAATAAAATATAATCTGAAAAAGTTTTATAAAATCATGTCTATAATTTGAAGGGAAGTTGGCTAAATTGACTTTATAACATAGGGAATTATATTTACTTATCCTTAAGCCCTTCTGGTAGAATTCTTGACTTTTCCAATACTTCATTCAAATACAACAGACCTCATAATATCAATGAACCTATCTATTTGAAAAGCACAGTGTTCCCCTACGTACAATGTTTCTAAAGCAAAGAAAAACCTTATTATCAAGTCATCATGAGAGGACTCAATTATATGGCAGGCCACCCGAGAGGGGCTGTTTTCATTGTAGTCCATATAAAGCTGTAGGTCAGTCTGTAAATTTAATGCCAAAATGAAATTGTAACTGTCAACAATCACAGAGAACCTATTAGCTTTACTACCTCTGTTATGGAACCAGCCTTGCCAGCAAGAATCAGCAAAACATTCCTTATAGTTCTAAAATTCAAAACAGCAGGAAGCAATAGGAGTCCTTGCACACATCTGACAGGTGAGAGAGTTAAACACACAAGGCTTTAGTTAGTCCTAGGGCCAGGGCTTGGCTCTGACTTTCAAGCCCACTGAAAATTAATTTGATCTACTTAGAATAGATTTGCTAAACCTTGACCTCAACATAGATACTCTGCTATTCCCTAGTAACACCCAATACAAAAGAATTAAAGGAGGAGAATACCTTAATTAAAACTTTAAAATATAGCAAACTCAATAAACAGGGATATTTATTAGGTAATGATAAACTTGTTTCTCATAATTTAGTTTTAGAACTACCTTATTATTTAAGTTTTATGAGTATGTATACAGTGTATATACATGTTCTATGGGTGTTTGCACATATATGGGTGTGGGCATGAATGTGTGCAATGTGTCCAATGTCTTCCTTTATTTCTCCCCACCTTACCTTTTGGGAAAGGGTCTCCCCATAAATTTGCAGCTCACTGGCCTGCAAGTCTAGCCTGTCAATGAATTTGGAGAATTCTTACGTCTCCAAAACCCTCATGCTCACCCTCCAGCCACCATGCCACTTTTTACATGGATACTGAGTTTTCAGAACTTCTTTATAAGTCACTAAGTCATGAATTTAAACTACTTGCTCTTAAAGTTACTTGCTTTTCATTTATCTAGTTCCAATTAGGTTTATTCAAATATACAAAGTTTCTATATAAAACCAGAGCCTTGAAGGATTGAAATATATCAAGTGGTCAAATGAGATTTTGAAGAAAACATCTCTGAAAGTCCTGGGCTCTGAGCTCTACAAAGCACTGAAAGCAGACATCTCTGCAGATTCCTTTATGGTTCTATCCTTGCACTCTAACACAAAACCAACCTCAGCTTGTCAAATGTAATAAGAGATGCAGCTAGGGACTTCTGTATGTAAGGAGCTCCACAGTGTGCCTTTTGCTACCTTCATGTCTAATGTTATAAATAATGTTATCCCAGAATATGTTAAGACTCTCTTTCTTATGAGGTGCAATATGCCTTCTTCTCAGACAGGCAGTATGAAGAACTTTGCTTCCTTGAGCCCAAAAGGTTTCTCCTCTAACTTCCCATGCTTACCCTTTATCAAGTCATTAGGAAGGGTCTGGTGTGAAAGCTCCTAATCAATTCACTGTTCCACTTCTTAATTTTGTCTTCCTTTTGACAGAGCCCACAGTTATGAAACAAAAATGCAACAGAATTCTAAATTTCAGGCTCTTCAATACTCAGGCATTATGCCCACCATCTTCCCAACCATCCTCTTATTTTACTAGGCCTGGAGAAATGACCACCATCCTAGCTCATTCTCTTTTGTTTCTTTTTGCCATACTGATACCACCTAAATTTTTCGGATACCCTGAGCCTCTAATTATTTCATAAAAGCTTTCATGGTACCCCAAACTCTGCAGAACAAAGCACAAGGATACTTATCTGTTATCCTTGTTACCCCAGGGTCTTCTACAACTACTACAAGTCCTGCCTTTTATAAGCCTGCATATTTTTATTTTCACAACTAAAGTGGGTCAAGTTTGATACTCTTACTGAAAATCTCCTGGCTTCATCCTACCGACAATATTCTGAAGTAAGAAAAAGTTTTAATTGGAATTAATTTTCCAAAACAAACTATCTAGATATCTTTCTTTAATTAATATTTGTGCCTAGTATACACACAGGATTAATCTTAGTAAATGTTCCCTCCTTGTTCAGGCCTGCTATAGTATAACTAAAACCATGACTCCTATATAAAGAAAAAGTGAACAGACATCAAGGCTTTTACATGCTCAGTAATCATGAGGAAATGAATTAGATGTGGAAACCAGTTAAATTTTAAAAATGAAGATCTAAGTGCTTTAAAAGCATTGTAAAAAGTAATTTTGAAAGTTGATTGCTGATGTGGATATGAAATGGGTTAAAGCTTAATAGCACAATAAATCATAATCTTTATATTATCTTTTCTGCCAGCAGAAATTATATGTACCTTACTAGATAAAAGCCATGTTGATCGGTTATTGTACAAAGTTGTATAAGCCAACAAATAGAAAACCAAAGGGAAATAAACCTTATTGACTAGAGGAACACAGAGTAGTCCCTGTTTTCATGGTTCAATTTTTTTTCTGGTATTCTCACCCCTTGTAAATATGTATTAAAAAATCTCCAAAGATTTTCTTTCAAACAAAGGCTTGTTTCACCACACCTGTTCTAGTTAATCACAGAAACGCAGTGCCACAAGTGTTTTAAGCCAACACACAAGCCCCTGCTCTTATAGTACAGGCAGCCATAAAAAGCCAAACATGATCTTCGGAGTTTTCATCAGAAATTCCAGAGTAGTTGTTTAAATCTCTGATTAGAAGTGCAAGCCTTAGACATACACTCTGGAACATCCCATCTTCATGGCTCTGCATGTGGACAATGCTTCTCTCCCTGTAGCCTCCACGTTTCATAGGGAACTCTAGTGTAGTAGAAAACCAAACCATCTAAGAAGTTGGTTGGTACTCTTGGCTTCTTAGGATTCTGTAGAATGAATCCATATATAGTCTCAAGTACAGGATTCCAAGCAGGCATCTTTCTGTTAGAGTAAGCTTTTCATAACATAGGCTTTTAATAACAAGAATCTTTCTTAGATGTGACACTGATTGTGCAACTGATTTTTCTAAATGTATTCTGGAAAAAAAATCAAGTCTTTGTTTCAGAGGTTTTATCTTATTTTATTTAATTATTAACCCATAGAAGTCTGTTTGTCTTCTAATGGGAGCTGGAAGGAAGCTGGAAGATGGGGTGGAAAGGGACTGAGAGGAATAGATATAGGGGAAAGCAAAATCAGGATAGACTGTATAAGAAAAACAATCTATTTTCTTTTTTTTTTTACTTATTACAGTATACTTTTATTAGTTCTTTCTTTTTAATATAATTTTTTTAATTTTATTTTTCTTTTTAGTTACATTTTGTTAACTCTGTGTCCCAGATGTATCCCGCTCCTTCATTCCCTCCCCAACCCCACACTCCCTCCCTGGTCTCCTCCCTGCCCCTTTCCAAGTCCACCGATAGGGGAGGACCTCCTCCCCTTTCATTTGACCCTGTTTTATCAGGTATCTTCAGGGCTGGCTGCAAAGTCCTCCTCTGTGGCCTAACAGACTGCTCCTCCCCTGGGGGGGGGGGTCAAACAGCCTGCCCTTGAGATAGTGTTAGAAATAGTCCGTGTCCCCCTTACTTTGGAAAACTACTTGGTTACTGAGCTACCACGGGCCACATCCGAGCAGAAGTTCTAGGTTATATCCATAGATGGTCCTTGGTTGAGTGTCAGTCTCAGAAAAGACCCTGTGCCTGGATATATTTGGTCCTAGAAGGAGGAAAAATCAAGATTCTTACTAAATTTTATCCAAATTGCTATATTGCCTAGTGGAGTCACAAGTTAATGAAATACTTGTTTCTGAACTGTTAGGGATTCATGAGAAGCAGATACTAAAAAAAAAAAAATTTAAAAACCACTTCAATTCTGTTTACCTAAAACTACTGAAATTTAAAGAAGACGAAGTATAGCTTATGTGACCATTAAAAACCACACAGCCAGGCAGTGCTAACAAATATGAACTCTAGTTCAACTGCCCTCAACCCTCATTCAGTTTTGTTCTGGCTGTTGCTTTCAGAAAAGATCTGCTGTGAGGCTGAACTAGAGCTCAGAGGCTCCTCAATCTATGAGAGCCTGCTCACTGTCCAAGCAGGACCTGCTTGGAATCTACTGGCCTATTGGCTCAAATGGGAAAATTTCATAGTGCTGCTAAAGGTTCTAAAACTCGCTTTTTCATGATTCTTTAAAATAATTTTTCTTTATTATTGTTATTTATTACAATTTATTCATTTTCTATCCTGGCTGTAGCCCCTTCCCTCATCTCCTCCCAGTCCTGCCCTACCTCTCTTTCCCCTAGTACACTGAGAAGGGAGGTCTTCCTCCCCTACTATCTGACCTTAGACTATCAGGTCTCATCAGGACTGTCTGGATCTTCTTTCTCTGTGGCCTACTTAAGCAACCTCACCAGAGGAGGTGATCACAGAACCAGCCACTGAGCCCATGTCAGAGACAGCCCCTGGTCCACTTACTGGGGAACCCATTTGGAAACTGAGCCGCCCATGGGCTACATCTGAGCAGGGGGTCTAGATCCTCTCCATGCATGGTCCTTCCTTGATTCATCAGTCTCTGCAGGACCCTCTGAGCCCAGATTTTTCTGGCTCTATTCATCTCCTTGTGGAGCTCCTGTTCCCTCTAGGTCTTTCTATCTCCTTCTTCCATAAGATTTTCTGCACTCTGCCCAAAGCTTGACTATCTCAGAATCTGCTAAAATACACTGACAGGTAGAGTATTACAGAGGCCCCCTGTGGAAGGCTTCTATCCTGTTCCCTGTCTTCTCCTACTTCAATGAATATCCTATTTGTCCTTCTGAAATGAGGATTAAGCCTCTTGCCTAGGGCCCTCCTTGCTGTTTGGATTCTTTATGACTATAGATTTTAGTATGTTTATCCTATATTATATGGCTAATATCCACTTATAAGTGAGTATATAACATGTGTGGTCTTCTGCTTTTCACTCAGGATGATCTTTCTAGTTCCATCCACTTGCCTGCAAATTTCATTATTTCCTTGTATTTTTTTAAATTTTTATTAATTACCCCTTATTCACTTTGTATCCCCCTCATAAGCCCCCCCTCTTCCTCTCTCAGTCCCACTCTCCCTCTCCTTTCTCCACAAATGGCCCTCCCCAAGTCTACTGATAGGGGAGTTCTTGCTCTCCTTCCTTCTGATCCTAGTCTATCAAGTACCATCAAGAGTGGATGCTTGTCTT
This sequence comes from Psammomys obesus, assembly GCF_907164565.1. Lineage (NCBI taxonomy): Eukaryota > Metazoa > Chordata > Mammalia > Rodentia > Muridae > Psammomys > Psammomys obesus. Next base: position 9,261,589 of record NW_026592890.1, read on the forward strand.
CCTCTGTGTCCTGGTAACACTGCTCCCCCCTCAGGGGGGGTGATCAAAGAGCAGGCCAATCAAAGAGCAGGCCAATCAGTTCATGTCAAAGACAGTCCCTGTTCCCATTACTATGGAACCCACTTGGACACTGAACTGTCATGGGCTACAATTGTGCAGGGGTTCTAGGTTATGTCCATGCATGGTCCTTGGTTGGAATATCAGTCTCAGGAAAGATCCCTGTGCCCAGATTTTTTGGTTCTGTTGCTCTCCTTGTGGAACTCCTATCCTTTCCAGGACTTACTATTTCCCACTTCTTTCATAAGATCCACCACACTCTGCTCAAAGGTGAGCTATGAGTCTCAGCATCTGCTTTGATACCCTAAATGGGAGAGCCTTTCAGAGGAAACTCTGTGGCAGACTCTTGTCCTGTTCTCTGTTTTATCCTTCTGATGTCTATCCTCTTTGCCTTTCTGAATGGGGACTGAGCATTTTAGCCAAAGTCCTCCTTCTTGATTAGTTTCTTTAGGTGTACAGATTTTAGTAGGTTTATCCTATATTATATGTCCAATATCCACTCATGAGTGAGTATACACCCTCTAATTCTTTCTTCAGAGACTGGAAAATTTTTCATACAAGTCTTTGACTTGCTTGGTTAGGTTCACACCAAGGTACTTTATGTCCTTTGTGGCTATTGTAAAGTGTGTTGTTTCCCTAATTTCTTTCTCAGCCCTTTTGTCTTTTGTATATAGGAGACTGATTTTTTTTTTTTAGTTAATTTTGTATCCAACCACTTTGCTGAAGGTGTTTATCAGCTGTTAGGAGTTCCCTGGTAGAATTTTTGGGGTCACTCTAGTTTACTATCATATCATCTGCAAATAGTGATACTTTCACTCATTTCTTTCTAATTTGTATCCCCTTGATCTCCTTTAATTCTCTTATTGCTCTAGCAAGGACTTCAAGGAATAGGTTGAAGAGATATGGAGAGAGTGGGCAGCCTTGCCTTGTCCCTGACTTCAGTGGGATTTCTCTAAGTTTCTACTCCATTGAGTTTGATATTGGCTATAGGCTTGCTGTATATTGCCTTTACTATGTTTAGGTATGTGCCTTGTATCCCTGATCTCTCCAAGACTTTAAATATGAATGGATGTTGGATTTTGTCAAATGCTTTTTCAGAATCTGAGGAAATGATCATGTAGTTTTTCTCCTTCAGTTTGTTTATATGATGGATCACATTGATGGATATCCATATATTGAACCACCCCTGCATGCCTGGGATGAAGCCTACTTGGTCATAGTGGATGATATCTTTGATGTGTTCTTGTATTCGGTTTGCAAGTATTTTGTTGAGTATTTTTGCACCGATGTTCATGAGGGAGACTGGCCTGAAATTCTCTTTCTGTGTTGGGTCTTTGTGAGGTTTAGGTACCAAGGTTAGTGTGGCTTCATAGAATGAGTCTGGTAGTGTTCCTTCCATTTCTATTTTGTGGAATAGTTTGAAGAGTATTGGTGTTAGCTCTTCTTAGAAGGTCTGGTAGAATTCGGCACTGAAACCATCTGGCCCTGGGCTTTTTTTGCATGGGAGACTTTTGATAACCACTTCTATTTCCTTTGGGAACACAGTACTATTTAATTGATTTACCTGGTCTTGATTCAGGCAAGTGGAATCGGTCAAGAAAATTGTCCATTTCATTTAGATTTTCAAATTTTGTGGCATATAGGCTTTTGAAGTAAGACCTAATGATTGTTTGGATTTCTTCAGTGTCTGTGATTATGTCCCCATTTTCATTTCTGATTTTGTTGATTTGGATAGTGTCTCTGCCTTTTGGTTAGTTTGGCTAAGGGTTTGTCGATCTTGTTGATTTTCTCAAAGAACCAGCTCTTGGTTTCAATCATTCTTTGAATTGTTTTATTTATTTCAAATTTTTATTGATTTCAGCTCTGAGTTTGATTATTTCCAGTAATCTACTCCTTTTTTGTGTGTCTGCTTCTTTTTTTCCCTAGGGCTTTTAGGTGAGCCATTAAATTGTTTGAATGAGATGTTTCGAATTTCTTCTTGAAGGCACTTAGTGCTATGAACTTTCCTCTTAGCACTGCTTTCATTGTGTCCCAAAAGTTTGGGTATGTTGTGCCTTCATTTTCATTGAATTCTAGGAAGACTTTAATTTCTTTCTTTATTTCTTCTCTGACCCAGCTGTCATTTAGAAGCAAGTTGTTCAGTTTCCATGTGTGTGTAGGCTTTTTGCTATTTCTGTTGTTGGGGTCCACCTTTAGTCCATGGTGATCAGAGAGGATACAAGGGATTATTTCAATCTTCTTGTATCTGTTGAGGCTTGCTTTGTGACAAACTTTATGGTCTATTTTGGAGAAGGTTCCATGAGGTGCTGAGAAGAAGGTAAATTCTTTTGTGTTTGGGTGAAAGGTTCTGTAGAAGTCTGTTAGGTCCATTTGATTCAGGACTTCTATCAGAGTTATTGTTTCTTTGCTTAATTTCTATTTTGTTGACTGGTCCATTGTTGAGAGTGGGGTGTTGAAGTCTCCCACTACTAATGTGTGAGGATCTATGTGTGGTTTAAGTTTTATTAATATTCCTTTTACAAATGTGGGTGCCCTTGTATTTGGGACACATATGTTCAGGATTGTGAGATCTTCCTGGTGGAATTTTCCCTTGATGAGTATGAAGTGCCCTTCTCCATCTCTTTTAATTTTGGTTGAAAGTCTATTTTATTAGATATTAGAACGGCTACTCCTGCTTGTTTCTTCTGTCAATTTGCTTGGAAAACTGTCTTCCAGCCTTTTACTCTCAGGTCAGTCTATCTTTGTGACTTAGGTGTGTTTCTTGTATGCAACAGATTGTTGGGTCTTGTATATGTATCCATTCTGTTATTCTGTGTCTTTTTATTGGAGAATTGAGTCCACTGATGTTGAGGGAGATTAATGACCAGTGGCTGTTAGATCCTTTGATATTGATGTTGGCTATGGTAGTATGTTTGTGTGCTTGGCTACTTTTGGTTTTGCTGTAGTGAGGTTATTTATTTCCTTGTGTTTTCTTGAAAGTAGTTTTCTTGGGTTGTATTTTTCCTTCTAGTATCTTTTGTAATGCTGGATTTGTGGGTAGGTATTGTTGAAATTTGTTTTTGTCATTCAATATCTTGTTTTCTCCATCTATGAAGCCTGAGAGTTTTCCTGTGTATAGTAGCCTAGGCTGACATCTGTGTTCTCTTAGGGTCTGCATGATATCCATCCAGGCCCCTCTGGCTTTCATAGTTTCTGTTGAGAAGTCAGGTGTGATTTTAATACATATGCCATTATATGTTACTTGGCCTTTATCCCTTGCAGCTTTTAGTATGTTTTTCTTTGTTCTGTTTTGATTATTATGTGGCGGGAGGATTTTCTTTTCTTGTCTAATTTATTACGTGTTCTGTATGCCTCTTGTATTCTTAAAGGCCTTTCCTTTAAGTTGGAGAAATTTTCTTCAGTGATTTTGTTGAAAATATTTTCTGGGCCTTGGAGGAAGGAATCTTCTTTTTCCTCTATTCCTGTTATTCTTTTTTATTTTTTATTTTTATTATTAGTTACATTTTATTAACTCTGTATCCCAACAATATCCAGCTCCCTCATTCCCTCCCAATCCCACCGTCCCTCCCTCATCTCCTCCCTACCCTTTCCAAGTCAACTGATTGTGGAGGACCTCCTCCCCTTTCCTCTGACCCTGTTTTATTAGGTATCTTCAGGACTTGCTGCAAAGTCCTCCTCTGTGACCTAGCAGGACTGCTTTTCCCTTGGGGGTTGGGGAAGTCAAAGAGCCTGCCATTGAGTTCCTGTCAGAAATAGTCCCTGTTCCCCTTACTAGGAAAAACCAATTGGTTACTGAGCTATATTGGTTACGGGCTATATCCAAGCAGAGGTTCTAGGTTATATCCATATATGGTCCTTGGTGGAGTATCAGTCTCAGAAAACCTATTATTGTTAGGTTTTGTCTTTTTATGTTGTCTTGGATTTCTTGGCTGGTTTGTGTCAGGAATGTTTTAGATTTATTATTTTCTTTGACGGGTACATCAATTTCTTCCATTGTCCACACCTGAGAATCTTTCTTCCATCTCTTGTATTCTGTTGGTTATGCTTACTTCTGTAGTTCCTGGTTTCTTTCCTAGATTCTCCCTGTCCATGAGTTCCTCCATTTGTTTTAATTTTTCCAGTTCTATCTTCAGATCTTGAACCTTTTTGTTGATTTCCTTCATCTGTCTGACTGTATTTTCTTTCAATTCCTTCACCTATTAGTTTGAACGTTCCTCTGTTTCTTTTGTTTCTTTCAGTGATTTAATCATTTCCTCTCTGAAAGCCACAAACTGTTTGGCTCCATCTTCCTGTATTTTTTTTATGGATGGCCATAATCTGTTTTATTATATCTTCCTCTAATTCTTTACACATTTTATTTGCTTCCTCCATTAACCTCTTCATAAGCATAGATGTAAGGTCATCTTGAATTTCACTTATGTTAGGGTGTCCAGGGCTACTTGCCCCTGGATAACTGGGTTCTGGGCATGCCATATTGCTTTCTCTTTTGTTGGTTGTGATTTTTCACTGGCCTCTACCCATCTCTCTCTCTCAGGTGTTGTCTGTTAATTTCTGGTGCCTGTTGGATCATGGAGTGGGAAGAATCCACTTGGCGGGGTTCTAAAGAAGATCTCCTCAGGTTTTTGGGTATGGTCAACTGAATGATGGTGCTTCTCAGGAATTGTCACAGTTCACCTCAGACATATGGGCCTGTGTGGTAACTGTGGCATTCAGGAAGGCTCTCCTTTCATCAGGAGAAGTCCTGAAGATAACTTCCCTCCTGCTGGGTTTCTTGCTCTGAATTTAGTGAGCAACAGCTGTTGCTCTTAAGGTGTAATTGTTGTGTGCAGCCCACTTGAGGAACCAGGGAGTCCCGCAGTTTTGTCAGTTTAGCTAGCGATAACTGCTCACACCTTGAAACAGTATCTGAGGGCTGCTCTAATGGCTTTCAGGCTTTTGTAGGTCTGAGGATGCTGCTGTGTGCCCCAGTGCCCTAGCAGTAACCAATGGCAGGTGAGCAGGGCACTCATGCCTACAGTAGAAGGCTAGAGCCTAGAGCCTGCATGAATCCAGAAAGTCTTCTGAAGCTGGGTGTCCTGAGTATTGGACCTGATGATCCCCCCGCTGTGGGGTTTACTCCTGACAGGGACACCCAGACTGCTTTGAGGACCGCCGTTCTTTCTAAGATGGCGAGTAGAACACGCAGGCACACGCGTGTGTGGCTCCGCCTTGCTGGCCATTGGATGCCTGGGTGTCTTCCAAAACTGGGTAACTTTTCCAGAGAACTTCTCGAGGTGGGGGTGTCGGCTGAGTGCTCTGAGATCAGACCTGCTGTTCCCCTCCCTGTGGGTTTGCACCCTACAGAGAATCTCAATCTCTGATGCCCTGGGGCCGACAGTTCTATCTGGGGCAATGAGTGAGACATGTAGGCAGGACTCTGTGCTGGTGCCTGGGTCCCAAGCTCTGGGCTGGCTGCTGGACACCTGCTGGGTCTTTTCCAGGGATTGTCTGGGTGACCTAGGGTCAGTCCCGATCATTTCCTGCACTGTGGGGTTATCTCTCAACTGGAAATCCCATTCTCTGATGTTGTCGGGCCCACAGATCAGTCTGGGACAGTGATCAGAGCATACAGGCATGTGACCTGGGATGGCGACCAAGTGCCTGGTGGAACCGGGACTTCTTCCATGGTTTAGATGGGTGAGTTGAAGCTGATTGAATCACACACCATGGTGTATCCTCTCACCTGGGAAACACAATGCTTGTGTTTTAGGACTTAGAGTTCTGACTGCTGGTCACTGTGCTGATCCTGCTGTGCTGCTGGTCAGAAAGAATATCCTCCTGGCACTGCCATCTTGAATCCACCCCCATTTCCTTGTTTTTAATTGCTGAGTAGTAGTTCATTGTGTAAATGTACCACAATATCTGTATCCATTCTTCAGTTGAGAGACATTTTTTTCAGATATATATATGTATATGTATATATATGTATGTATGTATATATATACATATATATAATATGATTATAAATATATGAATAAAGCTGCTTTGAACATAGTTGAGAAAATGTCCTTGTTGTATGGTTGAGTATCTTTCAGATATATAACCAGGAGTAGTAAGGCTGGATCTTGAGATAGAACTATTCCTAATTTTCTGAGAAGGTGCCAGATGGATTTCCAAAGTGGTTGTACAAGTTTACATTCCTATCAGGAATGCAGTAGGGTTTCCCTTTCTCTACAACCTCTCCAGCATATGTCATCCCTGGAGGTTTTTGTTCTTAGCCATTCTGATAGGTGTAAGGTGGACTCTCAGTGTTGTTTTGATTTGCATTTCCCCAATAACTAAGGATGTTGAGCATTTTTTAAACTTAATTTTATATATATAGTACAATTTTTTCACTTTGTATCCCCACTACAGCCCCCACCCTAATCTCCTCCCAGTCCCACCCACCTTCATCTCCCCTTATGTCCTGTCCCTAGTCTCCTGATTGGGGAGGCACTCCTCCCCTTCTATCTGACCCTAGCTTATCAGGTCTCATCAAGGCTGGCTCCATCATTTTCCTCTGTGACCTGGTAAGGCTATACCCCCTCCCAGGGGGAGGTAATCAAAGAGCTGGCCACTGAGTTCATGTCAGAGACAGCTCCTGTTCCCCTTACAAGGGAACCCACTTGGAAACTGAGCAGTCAATGGGCTTCCTTTGAACAAGAGGTCTAGGTCCTCTCCATGAAAGGTCCTTAGTTGGAGTATTGATTTTGCAGGGGCCCCTGGGCCCAGGTATTTTAGCTCTGTTTTTCTCCTTGTGGAGTTCCCTCCCCCCACAGGGCTTTCTATCTCCCTTTTCTTCCGTAAGCATTCCAGCACTCTGCCCAAAGTTTTGCTATGAGTCTCAATCTCTTCTTCAATACCCTGTTGGGTACCGTCTTTCAGAGGTCCTCTGTAGATGGCTCCTGTCCTGTTCCTTGTCTCCTCCTACTTCTGATGTCTATCCTGTTTGCCCTTCTGAATGAGGATTAAGCATATTCCCTAGGGTCCTCCTCATTTGTTTCTCTGCTATTTGATATTCCTCTGCTGAGAATTCTCTGTTTAGTTCTGTAGCCCATTTTTTAATTGGATTACTTGGTTTGTTGGTGTTTAATTTCTTGAGTTCTTTATATATTCTGGATATTAGCCTTCTGTTGGATGTAGGGTTGGTAAAATCTTTTACCAACCTGTAGGCTGTAATTTTGTACTGTTGAAAGTGTCCTTTGCTTTACAGACACTTTTAAGTTTCATGAGGTCCCATTTATTGATTGTTGATCTTAGAGCCTGTGCTGTAGGTGTTCTGCTCAGGAAGTTGTCTCCTGTGCCAACAAGGTCAAGGCTGTTCTCCACTTTTTCTTCTAACAGATTTAGTGTGTCTGGCTTTATGTTGAGGGCTTTGATCCACTTTTACTTTACTTTTGTGCAGAGTGATAAACATGATTTTTTTTTACTGTTTTAAAATTCCTTGATGGTTTTACATATGTATATAATGAAGCTGTCTTCTCAGCTGCTCCCACCAACTCCTTCTTTTTTCTTTGTTGTGGTGGCATATGCCTATAAGATTTGCTGAAGTAGGCAGAGACAGCAGGCTCAGTTCCCTTCTCACCTCTCTCCCTCTTCTGCTAAAATGTTTCTTATTCCCTACAAGTCCCTCTCCTACTTTCATGTCTTCCTTTCTTGTCTGACACACTGAGATTAATCAGTGTTGATTTCATGAGCTTGGGTGGGAGGCTATTTACTAGAGCATACAGAATTTAGCAGTGGCTGAAGAAACTGAAAGCCATTCACCCAGAAACCATATCAAACTCCTTTTTATCTTTTTTAAATTATTATTTGTTCATTAGTTATTACAATTTATTCTCTTTGTATCCTGGCTCTTGCCCCCTTCCTTATCTCCTCTCAGCCACACATCAAAAGAATTCAGATTTGTTGTTTAATGAGATACCTCAGGTTATAATGGTAACAATATGATATGTGTTGAATACTTCTGTGGAAAACTATGTGCTAAAGTGTGGATCAAAAATAAACCTTTCATCACATTAATGACTTGAACCTCAGCTTCCTACTATTGAGAGGAGGTTCTGAAACCTTCATTGTGTAAGGCTTAGTTGAAAGAAGTCTGGTCTTAAGGGACAATTGAGACCCTGTCACTTCTTGTCTATTTGTTTCCAAGTAGCCATGAAGTTACCAGACATTCATGCTATGTGTTCCTGTAAAAATGCACTACGCCACCACTGACCAGAAATCAAACCCATAAGACAATAGCCTGAAATCCCTAAAAGTGTGAGGCCAAATGATCTCCCACCTTCCAAGTTTGTCAGTCTAGGCTATCTGTGTCAGTGACAGAAAGAAAAGAGAGGATCCTTTTTCATAAGACTCTGCCATGAAAATACAATAGTAGACAGCAGAGGAGAGGCAACTTCTAGGGTATCCTTAAAGTGTTTACCATGTACAGATTAATTTAAAATTTATCAATATTTTATTCATATAAGATTGAATATTGTTTCTGATTTAATCAATTTCCTTATGCAGCTTTCACAATACCTTGAACTAATTAAGAAATAAAAAACCATTAAACAAAACGTAATTATTTCTAAAATCCTTTGTTTCTTACAATTAAAAAAAAAAACATCTGTGATTTTCCAGATATTATCAGGGAAAATATAATATTACATGTAAAGATTTTAAAAAGTGTTTTGTTTTGTTTTTTTCTCAATTTAGGTCCACATACAGATCCTAAAAAGCACAAAATCGGGAATTGGAAAGTTACTCATTTACTCAAGATGAAATTATGGAAGAATAGCGGGTTACCTGCTACACCACAGTGATGAGCAGAGGGCTGGCAGTAACAGGGACTAAGAGGAAGACACATGGCCATAGAGAAGCCTATTCTCTGGAGTAAGACCATTCAGTTCCCTGCTTTATTTGCATTTATTTTTTATTTTGTTTTGGTAAACAATCAAAGATGGGATGAGGTCAATACAAGCTATTTGATACAGACTGCATGCTACTTGAGCAGAGTACACAGCAGGGGCAGGCATCCTATGTCCTTAATTTATTCTGTTAACCATGACACCAATTTGTCATTTGAAGAGAAGTCATTTTCCAAGTTTGTATTACTATAGCATTTCATTTACTTGTCTTGTGAATAACCCTATACACATTGAGAAAATGTTAGCAAAATTTAATACATTTTATTATTCCTTTTTTAGTCTTAGATATTTAAAACAAAGCAAATAACGTTCACTCCCTGAGTGCTCTACAACTTGCTAACCACATTGTCTCCTACCCTTTTCATTTATTGAAGCAAACTAACATGTTAGAACAACATATTTCATTTTTGTTTTGAACAAAAGCACTTTAAAAGTTGTATTCCCTTCTCGTGATAGATAAGTTATAACTTTTAGCAAATATAATAGCATCTATTTGATAGAGAATGCTAAGTGAGAGATAATTGAGAACTATCTGTCATATACAATATCTTTAAAAGATGCTAAAACTCATTCATAGTCACAGTACAAGCTCATTTTTCTAAAGCATACATTTTTTTTTACATTTTAATGTTTACAATTTCCTGTATAGGTAGATCCAAAAAAAAGTTTTAAGAAAGCCATATCAATTTTTAGACTGCCATACAGCAATTGGTTTAGTCTGATTATAATGTAGAGACAATTTATGAACATTGTGTCGAAGTCTCAAAACAGTTCCATGTTTCCCATAGAAAATGCTGGGGGGTGGGAGATATGTGCATTTTTTTTTATGGTCTACCTCCCTATTAAAATATGTGTGCATGTGACCTGAATTCTAGGATAATTTACATTTGACTACTCATATTAAATTACTAAATATTACATATAAGGCTGCTACAAACATGGTTGAGCAAATGTCCTTATTGTGTACTCGAGCTTCTTTTGCATATATGCCTAGGAGTGGTATAGCTGGATCTTGAGGAAGCACTATTCCTAGTTGTCTGAGGAAACACCAGATTGATTTCCAGAGTGGTTGTACAAGTTTACATTCCCACCAGCAATGTAGAAGGGTTCCCCTTTCTCCACAACCTCTCCAGCATGTGTTATCACTTGAATTTTCTGATCGTAGCCATTCTGATGGGTATAAGGTGAAATCTTAGGATCGTTTTGATTTGCATTTCCCTTATGACTAAGGACATTGAACATTTCTTTAAGTGTTTCTCTGCCATTCTATATTCCTCTACAGAGAATTCTCTGTTTAGCTCTGTGCCCCATTTTTTAATTGGGTTACTTGATTTGTTGCTGTTTAATTTCTTGAGTTCTATACTCCAACCAAGGACCATGCATGGAGATAACGCCCTAAGACCGATGCTAAGACCCATGTACAGATGTAGCCCATGGCAGTTCAGTATCCAAGTGGGTTCCATGGTAATAAGAACAGGGACTGTCTCTGACATGAACTGATTGGCCTGCTCTTTAATTCCTCTGAGGGGGAAGCAGCATTACCAGGCCACAGAAGATGACAATGCAGCCACTCCTGATGAGACCTAATTGACTAGGATCAGAAGGAAGAAAAAGAAGACCTCCCCTATCAGTGGACTTGGGGAGGGGCATGCATGCAGAGGGCAGAGAAAGGGACGGATTGTGACAGGAGGAAGGAGGGAACCACAGGGGTGATACAAAGCAAATAAAGTGTAATTAATAAAGAATTTAAAAAATAAAAAAATTAAAGAATAAAAAACAAACATATATATATACATATATATATATATATATAAAACAAGAAAAAAATTACTAAATATATTGGAAGTTATATTTATCTTTCTTATTACTACTTGTATTTTGACCCTAGCAATTAAAATGAAAAGCATAAAACTTTTAAAATTCATATTTATAGATATTATAATTCATATATATTCTTCATTGACCTTATGTCCTACATTTAATGGAACAAATAAGTATATGCAAATTATATTTATTGGAAGTTCTAAGACTTTAGATTAAGTTCTAATACTGTGGTATATTTAAAGTCTTTTCAGAGAAACCACTAAAAAAGAAACATTTTAAAACTCCAAGTTCACAAAATCAAGACAAATCTTTGAATTTGTCCCATCTTTCTAATACATTTTCTTTTTAAAAGCTAGGCATAGAAATACAGGCCTGTAATCCCAGTGACTCAAGAAGGTGAGGCAAGAACATCAGCAAAAGCTGCCCTTCACCACCACCATCACCATTGTGAGCAAGTTCAGCCTCAAAAAAGAGTGGAATGTACACACATGCACACACACACAAACACACACACACACACAAATGAAATGAGTGGCCACACCCATTAGTTGCCTACAATATGCATATGTGTGTGTGCGTATATATATATATATATATATATATATATATATATATATATATATGTATGTGTGTGTGTATGTGTGTGTGTGTGTGTGTGTGTGTGTGTGTGTGTGTGTGTGTGTATACAATTAAGAACTTTACCACATTCTGATCTTGCAAGGTATGGGATTCTTTACCAAGAGCAATACCAATACTACTATTTTTTGGGGGGGGATGGATCTAAACTGGAAAGAAAATCACTCTGTGTCCTTCTGATCATAATGTAAAGCTCATCATAAACCTATTCTCATGAAAAAATGTTCCTGAAACAGAGGAAGTAAAAAAACCTCTGTCAACATTACTATTGACTATATTTAATGTTCTTCTTGGTACAAAAGTGCACATGTGTGCATACACACACATACAGACACATGTTCACCCTTTATCACCAGTGGTTTAGACTTCCAAAAAGGGCTTGCACTATTCTCATCTTCACTTCATCATGCTACCAGATGTTTTCTCTATTATCACATTTTGAACAAGAAAAGTACTACTTGAGACACATTAACCTAAAGCAATCTCAGTACAGAATTGGTAATTATTTTTAGTTGCTGACTTCATAATCACAAGCATCAAAGCTTGTAAGGAGGATTGCTTGTAAGGAGGATGCTTCTGGAGGATTGCTTTTCAAAAAGCTTTCATGTTTACGTTGACAACACCTGGAATATTATATACCTGTGGCAAGACTAAGAAGAATAAGAAAAATGATCACTCCAGTATTACACAAATAGAGTTAAAGAGTTTCTCCACTCAAGCAAAGTACCCATGCAGAGTCTGAATAAAACTCTATTATAATAACAGAAAAATAATATTTCTATTAGTTTTTAAAAATAATATTGACTTTTTAATTGCAGTTTTTTTACTAAAAACTATTAAAAGCAGATCTCACAAAACTTTATAGTCACAACACAGAGTACAAGCTTCTTTTTTTATAATTATGTTGTAATATTTATATTAGGACCTCAACCTGGGCACTGCTGGCATTCTGAGTTAGGGAACTCTTGGTTTTGTAGTTGATCTGTGGACTGATTCTTAGTAGCCTTACTTATTTCTACCCACCAGACCCAGCAGTAACCCTCCCTCATTGCATCAAAAACATCTCCAGATATTGCCAAAAGTTAAAAAAAAAAAAAAGAAAGAAAAATTCCTGGTTGAAAGCAACTTATTTGGCTCACAAGTTTTACTCCATCTTCCAGAGAAGCCAAGACAGGAGCTTAAGTAGAAAATGAGAGGCGGAAACTGAAACAGAGAGCATGAAGCTACACTGTCTACTGGCTTGCTCCCAAGCTCAGGTTTAGCTACCTATCTTATACAACCCAGGCCCACCTACTTAGAAATGGTGCTGCCCATGATGGACAGACCCTTACACATCAATTATAATTCAAGAAATTTCCCCAGAGATATGCCCCAAGTCAACCTGATGGAAGTATTCAATATTCACTCTTTCAAAGTATGCCAAGTTGAAAACCAAGATCAGCCCTCACACTATTAGTTATGGTTAAGAGACATATCAGAGTCCTATACAAATGACTAAAAATAGCTTATTGCTAAGATTATTAAAAATGTGAACAACTATTTTAAATACTAGACAGTGAAACAGATACCTCAGAGATCCATGACCTATCATTTGGCAATGCTTCTGGAATTGTTTCCTTTAGAAAGTATATGCAATAACTCAAAGGAAAAACCAAAATATTCTTAGCAATCAATGTTTGAAGTTATTTTATGACTATAACAATTTAATAGAAATCTGAGATTCTTGCTCTAGAGAATTCCAATTACAGAATTAAAAAGGTTTTTTAAATCAATTAACACACACACACACACACACACACACAGTTCCTGTGTTCAGAAAGCACATGCACACACAGTTCACAATGTTGAACAGCTCTTTATATTGTTTTCTTTAAAGTATCTTCTGGAGGAACTATGTCAAAATAAATCTTAACATCCATTAAAGAGAAAACTCATTTGGGTATCTAAGAAGAACATGCATATTTTTCCATATAAAACAATATTCTGGCCTTTAAATAATTAAATCTTAGAAAATTTTATATTATGCCAATGTAAAAATAAATGTGGCAATGCTTTTAATCTTTTAAAATGTTCCACAACTTAAAAATACAGGATGTATAATGATCTTGGCATACTTATCTACAACACACTTGTCTGCACTTAACATAGCTGATTACATTCTTCCTGACTGGAAGGATGGGTAGTATGTGCAAAAGGAAGAAGGAACACAGATCAACCCTATGAGTAAAAGTGCAGGAATTTTCTCAATAGCCTCTTGCTGAGGCTATTTTCCAAACATTTTCCAAACAAAGCAGGAACTTTGTCTCCAAAAGCCATCCAGCAGCATAGACAAGATGTGCAACATTACACAAATAGCCTATCTGCTTCATTTCTAGAAAAATTATGCCAAGAAAAAATATATCATTTAATACTAATTAACAAATAAGGAAAAATATACTTTTCTCCTTAGCCCTTGGAAACGTTCACATGTAAACTTGAATAAGTTGCAGCAGTCAGAGAATTACTTTAATTTTATGGTTATAATTGGGGGGAAAAGGGAAATTATAAAAAGCCCCTTTGGAATTCAATCATTGAAAAAAAAAAAAAAGATTCAATTACCTAGAAGGTCTTTGGAGCTGTGAGACAGATACACAGAAAATGAGAAGCAGACTTGGGTCATCATTAATTGTAATCCCATATGGCATTTCCTCCTCCAAGCTTCTGCTACAATCCATTTGCATAGGATATGAGCTACAAACCAATAATTACAAACACACATACACTCACAAATGAGTAATAACTATGCTGAGTGAAATGTAAACTGACTTTTAATTATTCACTAATAGTAATTTAAGATATTAGTGGCATGACACAGTGATCTCTTCAGGGTTCTTGTACTCTAGAAATTTACCTTAGAAATGAAAATTTAGCTGTAAAAACTCATGTTAGGACTGTGCTATATAAATTCATCTCATTTAGGTTAGTGTTTAATATCAGCCTGTACTTTTCTAAATACTAATCTGCATTCAAGAATTAAATGCAATGGAGTAGAGTGTTTTCCAGAATAGTGTCCTGTATATAGTCAACATCTACTAATGATGGCTATTTATAAAGAGCTACCCTCCTGGCAACTTTCAGTTATGTGTGCATGAGCTAATTTAGGAATCTGAGCTAATTCAGGCTACAGAGGAACACAGAGGCACTGGGTTCTTTTAAATTCAAAAGGCACTCATGAAAAATTGTACAATGAGTTTCAATGTCCTTATTCATTTATAGCATTAAGCAGTAAATAACAACTGATAGCTGTGGATAGCAGGAGAGAAGTTATCAATCATTTTAGGAGATATGACCTTGTCTTTGTTCAGAAATTTAAATCACATTGAATGGCTTCATAGCCCCATCCATTGTTTAACCCAAAAGGTAGGTGTCCCCCTTTGTACTTCTACATGAGTTCCATATTCAGTTGGATGACTAAATTGCCCTTCTGGATATCAAGCCAATCCACTAGATCTGTCTTCATCACCAGGACATGAATCCCAGTCTGTAAATGCCACCTCCTTATTCCTCACTGCAAGTACTGTATCAGTTCTGAAGGACACATTTGATCCACTGTCCACTAAGAAAACACAACATTTTGGTCCTAGTTTGCATTTCTTTTTTTAAATTCTTTATTAATTACACTTTATTCACTTTGTATCCCCCCTGTGGTCCCCTCTCTCCTCCCGTCCCAATCCCTCCCTTCCTCCCTCCTCTGCACGCATGCCCCTCCCCAAGTCTACTGCTAGGGGAGGTCTTCTTTCCTTTACTTCTGATCCTAGTCAATTAGATCTCATCAGGAGTGGCTGCAGTGTCTTCTTCTGTGGCCTGGTAATGCTGCTTCCCCCTCAGAGGCAGGTAATTAAAGAGCAGGCCAATCAGTTCATGTCAGATACAGTCCCTGTTCCTATTATTATGGAACCCACTTGAATACTGAACTGCTATGGACTACATCCGTGCAGGGGTCTTAGGTTATCTCCATGCATGGTCCTTGGTTGGATTATCAATCTCAGGAAAGATCCCTGTGCTCAGAATTTTTGGTTCTGTTGCTCTCCTTGTGGAGTTCCTGTCTTCTCCAGATCTTAACTGTTTCCTACTTCTTTCATAAGATTCCCTGCACTCTGCCCAAAGGTTGGCCATAAGTCTCAGCATCTACATTGATAGTCTGCAGGGGAGAGCCTTTCAGAGGTCCTCTGTGTCAGGCTCCTGACTTGTTCCCTGTTTTCTCCTTCTTCTGATGTACATCTTCTTTGCCTTTCTGGATAGGGATTGAGCATTTTAGCAAGTTTGCATTTCTGATGCTAGTATAAAACATTGACCAAAATCAACTTGAGAAGTAAAAACTTTATTTGGCTTACACATCCTGATCACAGTCCATCACTGAGAAAAAACAAGGCAGGAAAGCAAACAGGGTAGGAGCTGAACCAGAGGCCATGTAGAAGTACTGCTTAGTGGCTTGTTCCTGGTGGCTTGCTCAGTCTGCTTTCCTATACCATCCAGGACTATCCTTCCAGTGATGACAGCAACCATAGTGGACTGGAATCTCTAATATCAATCATTAAACAAGAAAATGTCCCCACAGACTTGCCCACGTGTCAATATGATGGAGGCAATTCCTCAGTTGATGTTTCCTTTTTCCAAGTGACACCAATTTGTGTCAAGTTGACAAAGACTAGCCACCACACCTTCGGTAACCTTACCTTGCTCTCTAACATAGGTATTGATTTTTAGTAAAACCCAGTGTCTGAGGCACACTTTCTGTCTTTCTTTCTGGCAGGCCACATAAAATCCTTTCCATCCCATGCACTCATTCTCTAAGAACTGCCCCAGTATATGGCTATGAGCAGGCTCTGCCCAGTCATTTCTGCTTTATTCAACACGTACTTTCTACCATACAGTGACAGTACCAGTACTACAGAAAAAAACTCTACTTCTAATTTAATAGAGATATGCTTGTTAAATATGGTACTCTAGTGATATAATTCCATGTGCTTTCCCGAATTTATTAATAAATTATAAACTGTGATGCATAAATAATTATGTGGGAGTGATCAAAATTTCTAAATCTGTGTTAACAAAGTTACTCAAAGTGAAATGAATTTATATCAGTTTCTGAACAATAATATATTCATTTACTAATTCAAATAATTATTAACTTTGAAACATACAGGAGGAGCCAGTTTACTGAAAATTAGCATATAGGGTGTGCAGGCCTTTCCCAGAAACCAAAACCGAACACTCTTCATAAATCACAAAGGAATATCCTCAACAGAACCCTGGGCCTACAATGTCTCTCCTCTCTTATTCTCAGTGGCAGTACCTTGTCCTTGACTATACCTATGCTTCAAGTTTGCAGTATAAAAGTGAAACTGGGTATTGATGCAAGCAATGGTACCAGAAAACTAACTACAGTTCCATTTTATTGTCTGAATATACAGTTTTCTAGATTTGTGTGAACCAAAAAGATAAAAACCAACCAAACCAAAAAAAACCCAATGCATCAAAGTAAATTTTCTACATACTCTACAGTATTAAAAAATATCGAGCCTTTAAAATTAATTTTGGTCAGTGGTAATTATTGGATTCAAAGACAAGTTTAAAACAGTTTTCTCAATCTCCAATAAATCACAGATATTTTCACACAAATATTACCCATGCAAGTTACTTTCTTTTAAAAGTTGAATGACTGTGTCACAAATGAATATAATGTATACTTGATAAAATAATGAGTCTTGTGGTTGTTATCAAAGCACCAACAGGGGTCAGATACCTGTAGAAAATGGCAATAAAGACAAAAGTCCAAATGGGGAGCTACATGATGCCTCTGGGAGTTCGTCCTACCCACA
>NW_026592890.1:9278906-9299491 GCF_907164565.1 Psammomys obesus
CCAAATGGGGAGCTACATGATGCCTCTGGGAGTTCGTCCTACCCACACATTGATTACAAAGCCAAAAACAAAATAGCCTGACCAAATATAATTTTAATCACATATGTGGGTAGGACGAACTCCCAGACACTGTAGGCCCACAGACCCCAACACTATCTGGTATACTCCAGGAATAGGCATCTAAAATGGCTGTGTAGAACTTTCTGGGAACATTCAGATAAGATAAGCTGTCATCCATTACCACTTCATTTAATTGATGTACAATAGCTAGCTTTCTGTTACTATGACAAAATGCCTGAGAGAAACTACATAATAAAAGAAAGATTTATTCTGACCCATGATTTCAAGGGATTTAGTGCATAGCTTAGAGCCTCTATGATTGTGGGACTGAGATACGCTGCAATGTCGTGGTTGAGAGACTAATTTTATAGCAGCTACGTAGCAGAAAGAAGGGGAAGTCCAGGATATGATATGCACTTGAAATGTGCATCCCTCAGTGACCCATTTTCTCCAGTTAGGCTCCTAATAGCCTTTCAGCTCTGAACTCATTAATGAACTAACTTACCTCATGACTCATCCTCATGACTCAGTCATCTCTCAATAGTATCACCAGCTGAGAAAAAAAAAGCCTTTATGCAGGATGATAAGTATGGATCTATTTTCATTTTTCTACATGTAGACATCCAGTTGGACCAGCACCATTTGTTGAAGATGCTATCTTTTTTCCATTGTAAAAGACACACATGGTATATACTCACTCATATAAACATACAATATAGAATAAACCCACTAAAATTTGTACATCTAAACAAACTAAGCAAAAGAGAGGACCCTAACTAAAATGTTCAATCCCCATCCTGAAAGGCAAAGAGGATGGACATCAGAAGAAAACGAAAATAGGAAACAACCTCGGAACCCGCTACAGAGGGCCTCTGAAAGCCAGAAGAAAACAGGAAACAACCTCGGAAGCTGCTACAGAGGGCCTCTGAAAGCTTCTGCAGTATAGACTGTCAAAGCAGATGCTGAGCCTGATGGCCAACTGATGGGCAGAGTGAATGGAATTTTATGTAAGAAGTGGGAAATAGTAAGAGCTGGAGGGGACGGGAACTCCACAAGCAGAGGAACAGAACAAGATAATTTGAACACAGGGAACTTCCCAAAAAATCATACTCCAACCAAGGACTATTCGTGGAGATGACCTGGAACCCCTGCACAGGTGTAGCCCATGGCAGTTCAGTGTCCAAGTGGGTTACATAGTAATGGGAAGAGGGACTGCCTCTGACATAATCTGATTGGCCTGCTCTTTGATCACCTCCCCCTGAGGGGGGAGCAGCCTTACCAGGCCACAGTAGAGGACAATGCAGCCACTTTTGATGAGAACTGATAGACTAAGATCGGAAAGGAGAGGAGAACCTCCCCTATCAGTGGACTTGGGGAGTGGCATGCATGCAGAAAGGGGAGGGAGGGTGGGATCAGGAGGGGAGGAGGGAGGGGCTTATGGGGGGATACAAAATGAATAAAGTGTAATTAATAAAAAATTTAAAAAAAAAAAGCCTTTAACACATGATCCTTTTAGAGGTACATTTTATATCTAAACCATGACACAATGTTAAAATTCCTAAGTATATATCTACTTTATTTCGTGTAAGCATTTCAAAAAAATTATTTTTATTAACATCTTCTCCTTAAAGAGCCTTACCTATCTATGAGGACCAAATAGTAAGTCTAATAAAAATACTTACTACTACATGAGAGGGAAGAATTCGAAATTACAAATGGAGAAGCCCCCAGGCATGGCTCCTACAGAAGCTCTAGCTCAGCTGGAAACAGGAACAGGACTTTGCAGTAGTGGATGTGCTGTACAATGTGCACAATAATGGACATCGTGCCATCTGAAAAATCATGCCTGCCATGGAGGACCAGAAACTTCCACTTCTTGTTCTAGACTAATTCTTTGGATAATTTTATATCAATATAATTCTGGAGTCATTTTTTATCAAAATTATACACATCTCAATTTGTTTTGGAGAAACCATACTAGTAATAAAGGACATAAACAGAAATGAAAAGATATTTGTTAATTTATATTAAAGCTTGAAATTTTTCCTACAAAATCCTGTTTTTCTGAGCTGGAGACATAACAGACAATAAATGCCAGTAAAATGTAATGACAGTTTTCTTATGAAAATCTTAGAGCTTCATATTTTCCTTTCTAGATTTTGAATAAACATAAAAATGTTATAAGTTAGATAATACTTATATTATCTAATATATTGACTAACATTATAGATATAGATATATTGGTTTTTTTCAAGATAGGATTTCTCTGTGTAGCCTGGGCTGTCCTGGATTTGCTTTGTAGACCAGGATGGCCTCAAACTCAGCGATCCACCTGCCTCTGCCTCCCAGTGTGCTGGATTTACAGGCATACACTCCCAGTTTATCTAATATATTAAGTGATATTATTTTTAAAATAATATGAGTTAGGTAACATAAATTAGTGTTTTATGTACATAACTTTGAGAAATTGTATTCCAAGCAGGCTGAAGATATTTACGATTTTCTCATTGCTCAACACTTTAGCCTGAAACCAGACATTCCATTGTTAACCCCATATAATTAGGGGTTTTGTTTGTTTCTTTTTCAGTGCTAAGGTATGAGCCCAACGAAGCATTCTATAACTGAGCTACATACCAAACCAGGAGGATAAAAACAAGAAAATTAGTGGCAGGCTCATTGACACCACCCCCCCCCCAAGAGGGTAGCAGCCTTGCCAGGCCACAGAGGAGGACATTGCAGCCAGTCTTTATTACACCTGATAAGCTAGGGTCAGGTGGAAGGGGAAGAAGACCTCCCCTATCAGTGGACTTGGAGAGGGGCATGGGAGGAAATGAGGGAGGGAGGGTGGGATTGGGAAGGAATGAAGGAGGGGGCTACAGCCAGGATACAAAGTGAATAAACTGTAATTAATATCAAAATTTTAATTTAATAAAACAAAAAATTTCTATATGCAATTCCAAACACTTGCTATGTCAGCAAGAATTATGTAGCAATTATTATTACAAAATGGTGATACCAATGCCAAATATGGAACAAAATGGCACAACCCTCAGCAACTGTAAACAACTTTTGTGAGTAACTGAGCTTTTCTCTGGCTCAGTCAACAAGGTAACCCTTAGCTTATACTTAGTGATACCATCTATGAGCTTACTCTTTTATAGACTTGAAATATAAAAATTATTGAGGTTATTCAAATCTGTTACTGGTTTATTGGTTTCTGTTTATCAAACAACAACACTGAGTGAATAAAAATAGCTAAAAAAATTATATGTAATAAATCAACCATACAGAAGTTCATGCCCATTCGGATGGGAGAAATGCTGTGTTGGCAGCACACACGATCATTCTCTGTGGCATTTTATGCAGCCAGATCAGCATAGTCTAGAGTCTGGATACAACAAAACCATTCTGGTTATAGATACAAAGCAAATGCAAAATTATTAGAGAATACTCTTACATGAAAGTTTCAGTTTCTGTGAGTCAAATATAAAATAATTGTAAATAGCATACAGGACAAAGATACTGTAAGTTATTTAAAATTGGTAAGAAATACAACACCGTAAGTTATGAGCATACTTTGAAATTTTTAAGTCAACTACAAGGAATTGAGTATATACTGCCATCTCTTGTGACACTTCTAAAGCCACTGGGAAAGTATTGTGTGGCTTTGGTTATGATCTTACTTCTGTACATTTCTTTAACATATTCTACTTGTCTGAAATTTATGGGTGGGCACTGTATCTGCTCAACTTCTTTAGGCAATAATGCACTTCAAAATGCTTGAGAAGAGCTGTTTGCCAGTGAGACAATGTTTAGTTGATATAAGACAAAATGAAAATTTTATGGCATTTATAACAAATGTATTTATCATGTCCTCAGTAACAAAAGAAGATATATTCTGTGAATGTACACACACACACACACACACACACACAGAGAGAGAGAGAGAGAGAGAGAGAGAGAGAGAGATGTTATAACTAAAATAAAAAAACCTTGAAAACTGCTCAGCTTTCATAGGGTAATAGAGCCCTTATGCTTATATAAGACTTTCTAAATGTTAACCACTAATAATTGTCTGCACCTTGATATTACAGTAGGAAGGTTAAAGGTCAGGTCCTTGCTTATGTGAATTCAACGGGATGCTACTCTGTAATTCTAAATACATTTTTATGACTCTGTTTAACAACTATACTTCTCAATTATTTAATACAAATGTTTTGTTCAGTCATCTTGGAGCTTCATTATTTTAAAGTTTATATTGGAACAAGTTTCATTCTAGTTTGATTTGTGACAGAGAGAACATAGTAAGCTATTTTATATAGCTTCTTAAAAGCTATTTCCATTCCTACACAGTATACAGATTAAGAAAGTTACACGTAATAAGTAATGTGTCACCATAATTTGAAAATATTCATCTTGTTCACGTTCTCCAGTTCCTACTAAAAGATTTATAACACCAGCAATACAGGAATTGATGAATTCATCACTGTCTTGGCCATTTTGATTATAATCAATAACATAATTTCACCATTAAATAGGATTTCAATTAAAGCATATTTTTCAAAGTAATTTCACTTTAACATAGAAATGGACTTTTGTGCCACAAATCATTAACCCATTAGTTGCCTAAAAGAAAACTGTCCTATCTCTGAGTTCTATTTTAGAAAATGAAGTTAAACTTTTTTTCTGTTCTATTACATATTTTCCAAATGTCTATTTCATAAAACATCATATGATTATATTTGATCATGGACAATTTTAAGTAATACACTTACATAAAATAATAGAACCATGAAAATGTTATCAAATTAATAATAACCATATAGATAGTCTCTACTTGAAGAGTGTGCATTTCATCTGCAATATCTCTGCCTATACAGAACTAATTTGTCTTATCACTGAAACATCATAAAAATATTTTTTAAAATCTTGTGAAATATATTCATTATCCACAAAATACAGTATCCTTATGGCAGTCCTTGTATTCCAGCTCCTCCCTCACTCCTGCTTTCACTATTAGAATGTTCAGTGTGTTCAAAGAACACAGACTTATTCCACAATACAATACAAAATTACTTCCTTCATGTGACACAATCATTTTATTATTTGAAAAGTTACCCTTTAGGGATGGAGACCTGGCTCCATTGGTGAAGGGCAAGAAAAGTTTCTGTAGAGGAACCAAGTTGGGCTCACAGAGACTACACTGGGCTGCTCAAAATTGCCTGAACTCTAGACCAGAGGGGTCCAATGTATCTGGCTTCTGCCAGACACTTGCACTCCTGGGTACATACCTATACACAGACTCACAAATACAGAGACACCCACAGATACACAGACATACATACAGTTAAATTTTTAAACAAATAATAAAGATGTCACCTTCATATTTTTGAGCTTCACAGTGTGAGTCCATCCTATATACTCTGATTTACTACTATTTATATAAAAGCCTAAATATTTACTTCTTTTAGGCAACTAATGGGTTAATGATTAGTGGCAAAAAAAAGTCCATTTTTATGTTAAAGTGAAAATTGTGGACCCTGTAGGAGTAATCATTTTCACCACTAAAAATTCAGTTCAAGAACATCTATGGAAAAAAAAAATAATGGGGTCTTATTCCTACCATGACAGAACTCCTGCTTTTCACACTGTGATGAGAATGGGTTAAATACTGAAAGTCTGAGAATCATTACAAAGCATATGAGAGAGACACTTCTGCACAACGAAGCTGGATTTCCCACTGGAATGAAGAAAAATAATGAAGTCTGCAGATGACTATAGGTGTGAACTGTATACCAATGTAAAAAGTGACACTGGTATATACATAAATGTTCTTGCCATTACTTCTATGAAATGAGCAAATGCTCATTTCTATAGAACATGAGTAGAATATTCCTGAAGCCAAGAAAAACAAGAGAGGATAAGGACACAAATCCAGAAGCTGGATGAAGACTGTTGCCACTCAGCAACAATCTAGAATGTCTTTACCCTTTAAAAAAAATTCTGGATTAATATCTTCCTACAGATATAATTGAGTCAAGGGTTTAAAAACAGAAATCTCATTTTAGGCTAAGTTGGTAATTATGTCAGAGGACCACAGTACATGAGGAGAATAACACAATGAGGTAGTGTCATAAACTGCCTGGTATCTATAAGCTGCACATTAAAGTTTAACAAGAAAGCATCTATGTAACAAAACAGAGCTTCCAGACAACCAATTCCACGGATTCTTATTCCCATTATAAGCAAACAGTGAGTTCATAGGTAGAATGCAGATAACATATTAAAATGAGTTCACAAAGCAGTTAGGATTATGAATTTAAACCTATTAATAAGACGAGTGAATACATCAGGTTACCGCTAAACCCCATCTAATTACTTACAAATTAATCAGAGACAATAAAGCAAATTATCTTCTGAAAGACACTCTTGATGATACTAACAACTGTCAAGCCTCAATTATCCACGGCAATCCAGAGAGCTTGCTAATTCTAAGTAGTAAATGACTTAACAATTCCTTGCACTGGTACAAACCATATTTCCATATAGGACAGATTTACCTTAATGTTTTGTTTTTCTAAGTTCAGTGCTGAAAACATGTTTTTTTCTCTTACTAGATCAGAATGCAAAGCCAGCAGGGGAACTTTTAAAGTTTAAAATGAGTAAATTACAAAGTATACAATTTATATGTACCATATAAAAAGAGCTGACATTTAAATCTTTTGTCAACCTTTCAGATTGCATTTAACAAATACATGTTAAGTAAGTGAGTTAAGGTAAGAAGGATTTAAAAAAAGACCAGAAAAAGTTATAACTGTGGAGAAAAGCCTTGCAGTGAGAGGGTCATAAAGGTGTGGGAGGGTAGAGCAATAAGAAGGCACACACGTGTGCACATATGAAATTTTCAAGGAACTCAAAAAGTTTAAAAAGAAAATTTTGAAAACTTATTGAAATTTACTTTATTTAAAGTTATTTCATTTTATGAATACATCTATACAATATTTAAGAAATCACATGCAGAGTGACTTTATCATAGGTAAATATGTCTCAAAACATCTCGCAATCCCAGCACTCAGGAAGGTAGAGGCAGGTAGATTTATGTGAGCTTGAGGCCAGCCTGGTCTACAAAGCAAGTCCAGGACAGTCAAGGCTACACAGAGAAACCCTGTTTCGGGGTGGGTGGGAGTCAAAAGCCAAAAACCCAAAACCAATCAAACAAACAAAAAAACACATTTCACGTACTGTCTGTGTTCTCCATGGCAGTCTTGTTCTCATTTTCTCATTGCTACATCTTTGTTTACATAGTTAGATTCAAACATATAATTAACTATCTGCCAATAAAACAACCTGAGAATTATGAAAATTTTATATTTTAGTCTTATTATACCACCTATTTTTCTATTTATTAAAAGAACAGTCTGATGACTGCTGTTCCTGAGCACACAGGATCAATTCCTAGCTCACGCGTGGTATCTCACAACCATCCATAACTCCAGTTCTAGGGTATCCCATGCCTTCTTCTGACTCTACAGACACTAGTCATGCATGTGATACACAGAAAACATGTAGGTAAAACACTCATACACATAACATAAAAATTTAAGAAATCTACAAAAACAAAACAAAACAAACAAACACACAAAACCCAGCTGGCTCCTAACAGGAACACTGTAAATGCATATCAATCCACCACTTAAGCCTGGATAAAAATAGGCAGATTCTTTAATTGCCCATGCCTTAGTTGCTTCATTTATACAATGAGGATGACATTGGGGATAGTGCAAAGATTAAAAAAATACATATAAAGCATTTAGGACACAATCTTGCACATAGAAATTGCTCAGTAAGTTATTTCTTTCTCAAAAAGATAAAGTGTAAGACAGAGGAAAGACGTATCATACACCCAACCCAACTTATGTTCTGCTGGGGAACTCTTCCACATGATGTTATAGAATAAAGAGGAGATACCTGGAATAAAGTTATTAGCATTTTTTCAATATTGTATAGATTATACCTAGACAATGGAAAAGAATCATAATTAATTGTAAGATCAGGTCCTGACACTATTATGAAAAGGGAAAAGTATAGATTTTAAGAAAAGGGTCTTATGAGCTTGCTCTATAACTAAAGTGCCTGTTGCAAAAGACTCGGGACCCGAGTTTGCGTCCCTAGCACTCATGTAAAACCTAAGCAGAGTAGAGTGCAGCTTTGACCCCAGAACTGAGAAAAGGCACAGAATAGAGAACAGTGGATCACTAGGCTCATTGGACAGCCATTCAACTCAGATCCCTGCAAGAGCAGCTAGTGCCCTGGTTCAGCTTCTGGACTCTTTGAAAAGCAATTCCCAGTTCTGGGAAGTTCTTTCATTTGCAAGTATTTTTCCAATCTTTGCAGGACAAGTCATATCTCTATGTCCACCTCGATTTGTAACCAAGTTAGTGTCTGGGTGCTAAGATTCTCACTTCCTGCAATAAAAGCTTGCAAACATGAGTCACCCCTATACTATCCAAGTAAGAGTACTTATATACTGATCTAAGGAATTGACAGGTAGTTTCATGAGCTAATTGCCCAGCTATCCCTTTTCATTCAAACGATACTCACAAGGAATTCTGAGGGTACAGATAAGTGTGGGTAAGATTCTAACATGCATTTGGAATGTAAATGTCTCCATACTTTCCTGATTAAAAAAAAGTACTCACTTGAATATTACATACAGACAACAAGTTAAGAAACAATCAAGGAAAAGAAATACATCATTTTAAAAGCACTTTCTTGAAAGTTAAAACAGAATAAAAACAAACCCAAATTTCTTGCATCTGTGTTACCAAACACTTAAAAACCTGGAAGTGTCCTTGGTGAAGCGTTTAATATACTGAGTAAAATACCACTTTCAAGACCAGGTGAGTACATGTATGCAAGTGCACATAGAGAGTTCCGTTGATCGATCTCACACTGCTGGGAGAGGTGCTGAATTCTTTCTCTCAGCGGACAGAAGACATTTATGATGGCAAAAGCCTCATAGCCACATCTCCTTATAACTAGTGCTAAGGATGAAAAAAAAATTGTGACAATAGTAAGAAAATTAATTTTCATTTTAAAGACAGACTCTGTGCCACTGCTGGCTCTCCTGCCACCCAGCTCTTCTGAAGGCACTCAGACCCTTCACTGGAATGTCTCAAAAATCAATAGCAATTTATTCTCTCTTTGGACCCCAAGCAACAAAAGTAAATAATACTGTCACCTCTAGTCTGCCTGCAGAACGTGGTCACAAAACAGCCTTGCCACTAAAATGAGACCTTATGCAGCTCTTTATCTATGCTGGCGCTGCTGACTGTATTGGCTTTCATAAGGGACAAATACTTCAGCAAAGCCATACAAAGAGGTCAAGCCCCTGTAGCTCAGCTAGGCAGAATGCAGGAGCTTGAATTAAAAAGAAGCCTTGACATCCATCTGAGTTTCCTGCTTCAGCAGTAGGTCTAGCCAGGTGTTGGGGATTAGAATATTTATTTTTCAAGATATTTAATGGTAGAATATCACCAGCTTACTAAAAGAAAGAAGTGAGACATAGGTTGTATGGGTAAGACCTTTAAGCAGATAATTTCTTTTTTTACTGCATCTGACTAACAGAAATATTATTAAGTCAAGTAGGACTTATGACTCAAAGCTTTATTTGTATGGTCCTAAACACAGTAGCCTGTATCATTCCTTAATTAGAGTAACCGCACTCACACTTGGAATACATACAATTACAATTAGAAACAATGGGGGGGGGGTCTCAAAAACAGTCCTATATAAGCCTGTTCCCTGAAAGGTAAAGGTCACCACACCCACAGCTATCCACAGTAGAGCATCTCACAGAAGAAATAGAAGGTGTATGTATCACTGTATCCATCTGTGCTTGTCCTCTCAGGGAATAATCTGAAGTCCTGGGAAATTTTAGTTTATTAATCTTCTCAACTAAATAACTTGGACTGTTCTTTAATTTGTCTATGGCTATCTTTAAATAAATGAGCAGCAAGGTGTGAATCATATGGAAGTGGGTTTTCCTTCTGTTTCTTCTGTGAGATATACATACAAAGTTTAGGGAACTAAGGAAAAATGGAATGACTAACTGGAATTCATCATTTGCAGAAAGAGGGAACTGTGGGGAAGAAATACAAGCTTCTTGCAGAAAGAAGAGCAGACACTAAACAGATCTAGAAGGGCAGGTTGCTATCTGGGGAGTTGGGGAGGGGCAGAAGCATAGAGGTCTGAGGTGGGCAGCATTGGGCATGTCCCACAAAGTCAGGCAGATGGATGAGGCTGCAGAGATCCCAATGTCAGTTACACTTACCCTAGGACACCATGGCAATTGTTAGTTGGCTTACTACCAGCTTAAAGAAACAAACAAAATACTTAAAAAGGTATTTTCATAAATGCTCAAAAATATTTAAAATAGGCTTCATTTTTAAATAAGGCTTCATTTTAAAATAAAATACTCTTATATTTCCCATTTCATTGAAATAAACAAAAATACACTAATGTGAAAAGAATTCATTAATAATTTATGATATCCTTTCCAGGTAAAATTTATATTATCAAAATATCGGAGAAGATTTCTAAATCACTCGTTTTCATTGTGACATTAACCAATTAGATAAGAGAAAATGAAAGCAGAATGGGAATTTCATAAATTTGATTTAAATACTGCACTTTTAAGAAGATAAATCAAATTGATATACTCTACTTTCTATAAGAAGTACAGCATATAAACTTATTTATGAATGTTAATCCAATGCTAAATTTAAACTTTTCTTCTTTTTTTCAAATTTCACAAAGTTTGCAAACTTTGTTGACAACTGACATTCCCTTCTCCTTATTTTATCCATTAGTTATATTATAGAAAGTATTGTGGAAATGAACCAAAGAATCACAGGAAAAAATACCCACCAGAAGCCTGTTTTAGAATTTATAACAGGCCTATTTTTATGTAAAAACAGCCTGCAATATAGATATGAATAGTTTGCTGTTATCCACACATATCCAAAATCTTAAAATGACTAAGTCTATGTGCAGTATTACATCTTAGAAGAATTGATTTTATTTAAGAACAGGTTGTAGATGTAGGCAATGGAACAGGATATTCAATAAAACATTCTTATACATATGGCAAATTGGAAATTATTTTAATAATTAAGAGAAAGGCATTCATTAAGTGAGTTTAACCATACGTGCATTCTATTATGATAACTGTTTTTACCCATGTTACATATAGGTGATAGTTATCTATTCATTTCTTCTATGCTCTTAATCTCTGAAAGGGGGTTCCCAGAAAATTAAACTAGTTTGTAAGTAGCAAGTAATGGTAATTAACTTCAGGATAACATGAATTTCCGTAACAGCTAGAAAAGAGCTTGGCAAAGAGGTGACGGTCAGTATTTAATTGAGTAAAACAAACAGTTTATAAACTGTAAATTACTCACTTTTTAAAAAACTAACGAGCAGTCTCGGAAAAATACCTCTGGGCCCAGATTTTTTGGTGCTGTTGTTCTCCTTGAGGAGCTCCAGACCCTTCCAGGTCAGGACCATTCGTGGAGATAACCTAGAACCCCTGCACAGATATAGCCCCTGGCAGCTCAGTCTAGAAGTAGGTTCCCTACTAAGGGGAACAGGGGCTGTCTCTGACATGAACTCAGTGGCTGTCTCTTTGATCACCTCCCCTTGAGGTGGGGGGGCAGCCTTACCAGGCCACAGAGGAAGGCTATGAAAAACAGTCCTGATGAGATCTGATAGGCTAGGGTCAGATGGAAAGGGAGGAGGTCTTCCCTATAAGTGGACTGGGGAAAGTGCATGGAAGGAGATGAGGGAGGACAGATTGGGGGGACAAGGATAGGGGCTACAGCTGACATACAAAGTGAATAAATTGTAATAAATAAAAAATTATAATTAAAAAAAAAACTATGGAGCAGAGGGTCTAGGTGCTCTCCATGTATGGTCCTTAGTTGATGCTTCAGTCTCTGCAGGGACTCCTGGGCCCAGATTTTCTGACTTTGTTGGTCTCCTTGTGGAGTTCCTATGCCCTCCAGGTACTTCTATCCCTCCCTTTTTCCATAAGACTCCCTGCACACTGCCCAAAGTTTGGCTGTGGATGTCTGCATCTGCTTCAATCCCCTGCTGGGTGAAGTCTTTCAGCAGACATCTGTAGAGGGTTTCTGTCCTGTTCCCTTTCTTGTACTACTTCCAGTACAGACCATGCTGGCCCTTCTGAATGAGAATTAAGCATCCTCCATAAGGTGGCTCAGTCTCCAAGTGGGTTTCCTAGTAAGGGGATCAGAGGCAGTCTCTGACATAAACTTGGTTGTCTGTTATTTGATGACTTGCCCCTGGCAGGGTGGCCTTATGAGGCCACAAAGGAAGAGGATCCAGGCAGTCCTAATGAGACTTGATAGACTAGTGTCAGACAGTAGAGGAGAAGGACTCCCACTTTTCAGTGGACTATTGGGATGAATAAGGAGGGACCAGGAGGAAATGAGGAAGGGGGCTACAATCAGGATATAAAGTAAAAAAAAAATATTAAAAGGAATGAAATACAAATAAAAATAAAAACTATGGAGCAGCCTAAAACAAAGCATGATAAAATGCAGATTAAAATATATGAAAAAAAATCTAAGAAAAATCAGACAGATACAGGAAGAAAACCACATGGATTAGAGTCTCAATTCATACCAAGACTCAGTCTTATGTTTGAACTCAGGTAAAGCTATTGTGAAACTACATGTGAACATGAGACAGAGCTTAAGAAAATTTCAGTGCCCAGGTAACAGTGTTTGAGGACCAGCTTTCCTTGCTGTTAGCACTATAGGACTCTGGGGAAATCATTTTCCTTACCTGTAGAGTAGACCTCTAATGACTGTACCATCCTAGGTTTTGGGATTAACACCAGACAATCCTTTTTCTATGCCAATGATATCTGAAGATACATCATGATATGTGAACACATTAGAAGCTCCAAACATAGGAAATAGTTTGGTGTTTATCATGATAGTTTTTACTACATTTAAAACATATCACTCAGCTTTTCTAGCTTACATATGTCATAAACACAATATTTAAGATGTATGTATATATGGAGGACCCTGGGTAAGATGATCAATACTCACTCAGAAAGATAAATGGAATAGACACTGGAAAAAGGAGAAAACAAAAAACAAGACAGGAACCTACCCACAGGCTTCTGAAAGACTCTACCCAGCAGTGTATCAAAATATGCTGAGAATCATAACCAAACTTTGGGCAGAGTGCAGGGAATCTTATGAAAGAAGGGGGAGTTAGTAAGACCTGGAGAAGACAGGAACTCCACAAGGATAGCAACAGAACCAAAATATGACATGTACTCAGTGGTTGGCTCTTTGACCACCACCCCCCTGAGGAGGGAGCAGCCTTGTCAGGCCACAGAGGAGGACATTGCAGACAGTCCCGATGAGACCTGATAAACTAGGATTAGATGGAAGGGGAAGAGGACGTCCCCTATCAGTGGTCTTGGTGAAGGGCATGGGAGGTGATGAGGGAGGGTGGGTAGGATTGGGAGGGAATGAGGGAGAGGGCTACAGCTGGGATACAAAACACATAAAATATAATTAATGTAAATAAAATAAAAATTTAATTTAAAAAAGATGTATGTTTTAAAAGACTGGGTAATAGAAGAATTAATAAAATCTGCCAAAGTTTCATATATACATGAAAGAAATATAAACAACTTATAATGGTGAGTTGGGTGATATACATCATAATAGAGATGGGTACAGTATACACTGAAGTAAGAAAAGAATATGGTGATTCTAGAGGCTAGTATTCAAGGATTTTAAAATGCAATGAAAGTAGATACACATGGAGACATGAAAGAGAACTCAATCTTTTGAGCTGGTGGAAAACCTTGGAAAGTTATTCTATGCAGAATGGTTAAGACAATGAGGCATGGGAGTAAACTCAAGTCATGTAATAGACGACAGTGGTGGTGGAAGTGTGACAGAAACACAAAAGTTAAGAATCTCTTGAAGCTCAAAATTGAAGGCTTCAGTGTACAATAGATGCCACTGCACTTTGTGTCAGGCAAGCTAAGGAGAACCAATCAGGATGGGCAGTCACATTAAATTCATTCTTGACTTATAATAGTCAGAAGCTTAGCATCTGAGAGCAGCCTGAAATTCTAGAGACTTAAGCACTAGCAAGCGAGATAATCTATACCACAAACTATAAACAATCAAGAGGACTATGGGGTTGGGAATCAGGAAACAAACATTGCAAACACTGTGGATAAACAATCAAAGAAGTTAATAGAGAAGAGAGTCGAAGACGATAGTATGGGTTTTGACCACATAAGACTTAGTCAATGATAACGTAAGGAAGGTAATTTGGAGTAGAAGTTTCTGTTTGTTTGTTTGTTTGTTTTTGTTTTTTAATTTAAAGGAGAAATTATTGTAAAAGCACAATAATGTAATACTGACTCATGTGGAAAATTGATTGGAGTGGATGGTTTAAAAATGAATGCAAGCATACATAACATATGTAATTATGTTAAGTAAGAAAAACCTACTTCAAATGAAAATGAAAAGGGATAACTGAAGGAGTAACACAATGGAAAGATTTTCTTTTGTGGTGTGTTCAAGATAGTGAAAGACACCTGAATCTTTTATATACAGACAGAATAATCCTAATGATAGATACAAAAATAGCATTAGGATATATGAAGCTGTAGATATAGGGAGCCATGGATTAGTGCACTTTTAATATGAGGTGGATCAAAGTTGAAATCAATGAGCAAAATGAAATGAAGCCTTCAGAAAGGAAAGTACCCAGAACCACTATGGTGATGATGGAGACTGCCCTCAGAAACAGATGATTTGGGCCTGGCAAGATGGCCAGCTTAGGAAAGGCATTTACTGTCAAACTTAACAACCTGAGCTCAATCCCCAGGACCCTTATGACGGGAGAACTGACTCCTGTACATTTTCCTCTGTCTCCACACAAGGCATGTAAACACACACATACACAAACACATATATACATAAATAAATACGTACAATTTTTTAAAAGAATTTTTAAAAAACAGATATTTTGATATCTGACTCACTGGAAACAAAGAAATAGCAAAGTTTAAAAAAATAAGTTTCCTGTCAGAGTAAGCTTGCCAAATTTTAGATTTCTATGTTCAGTTCAAAGAAAAGACATAATAAATAGGGCCGTAGCAGAAACAGCTAATCAAAGTTTCTGCATGTCAGTAACACAGGCTCCAAAATTCCAAGAAAAGTGCCAACGTACTGAGGAGAGAGTCCTTCATTATTATTAAAAGGCAGCCACATGGAAGCAAAAAATGACAGCTAAACCTTATGAACTTTAAATCAGGTTAAAAGAATTATGTCAAGCAGACTGTGTATCAGTGTTGTGTTATCTTGCATATCTTGCAACAGCAACCACTAGGTATACACATTGTGAAAGATTACCTATGAATCAGTAAATATTGTAGAAACAATCCTGGTTGAGCCTCACTTCACTAGCTTCTTACATTAGAAGACTCTGAGCAAAACCACTGACTCTCTGAGTCTGTCTATCCTCATCTATAGAGTAGAGATTGTATGACAGCTTCACTATGGGGATCTGAGACTGACACCAGTCAATCCATGCATGGTACTAATTACATGGTATCAGATCACCTCATGACCTCAGTGCATGTCACATGCTATGAAAATTAGCAGTGTGGTTTATGCCACTTAGTAAAGAGAACGGGCCTTCTAGGTGTACGTACTTCATTTCAGGTATTCAAATCCACTGCAATTCATCTTGAAATTCTGAATAACTGAAGACTGCCAATGTCTTCAAAAGCTTCACAGCCTCTATTTTCACATGGCCAAGCCAAGTGAACAGCAGTCCATATGAAGGGATGACTAGCAAAGCAGTATAATCAAGAGAATAGCAGGTGCCATCAAAGAGGAGAAGAAAGCATAACACTTAAGGTGGTAGGTAGGCCAGTACAAGGACAATGACAGGCTATCTACAAATGAGTAACATCTTTTTGCCCTTTAGAATGAACCCATGTTACTGTCCCTAAAAGGTTATGTTCTAGGTACTCTTGTGCTGGCCTTCAGCCTCTATACCCATGAGTCCTCATTCTTTAAGAAACAGTGTAGAATTAAAAACAGCTCACAAAGATAAATACACTTAGCATCTGAAACTGTCTTCAAGTTCAATGTTTTTGAGGTAGAGGATGTTGACTTTATTTTTGTAATAATGCAGAAAAAAAGAAAAAAAAACATTTGCCAACTATTATTCACTGCTGAATTTCTGATTTGTCACTGGAATCCTAAGATGAATATACTTAGCTCCTGGCTGACTTCCAGCAGAGGGCCAGCTGTCAATTGTGAGTGTGAAGTGTGATTATCAGACATACTAATATTTGCTGCTCTATCAACTCAGGTGTTGGTGAGCTTGCAAATTTTCTGCAGGAAATAACTTTCCTAGTTAAATTTAAGGGGCTATACTTTATAGAAGATGTATTAAAGTATATTTGACATAGCATAAGGTGCACTATTTAACCTGTACATATAGACACAAATGAGCATATATTCAATAAATCACTATCACAATGGAGTACCCAATGTCTATTTGTTACAATTACTGTTTCTCTAAAGGATAAATGTTTTACTTGAATGTCAACAGCAATCAAGTGAAAACCATGGTCTGAGCATTATGTTTCATGGTTATACTTCCACTATTGTGTCTACTTCACAAAATCTCAGAAATCTTTGTGGAAGAATATGGTAGTGGAACAAGAGCTGTGGCTAAGGGCTAAATCCTAGCAGTCTGGGAACCCGTGTTTTAAATTCTCCTTTATTTAAATGCCTGTTTTTTCACCAACTGAATATATTTTCTTTTCAGTGTTAACATTAAAATATTACTGTCTATTGCAGCAATATTATAAAAAAAAAAAATATTCTCACTCCTGCTCCCACTTTCTCTCCCAGAAATTATCAGTCACCAGTAGCTCCTTGGCTAACAGTGGGACTTTACGCCCATCTCCCCTCTCCATGCCAAGCTTTGCTCAGGCTTGAGCTTGCACAGGGCTTGTGCATGCTGTCAGAACCTCTAGAGTTCATGTGTGCAGCTGCTCTATTGTTTCCAGAGGACACCATTTCCTTGTGCTCGTTCATCACCTCTGACTCTCAGTGTTTATTTCTGCTCCTCTTCTACAATGATCCCTGAGCACGGACAGAAGTGATACAGTCCAGATGTTCTATTTACAGCTGAGTATTCTGAAGTCCCTTAATTTCCGCATCTCACCAGTTGTGGGTGTCTGTGTTATCACCACCCCAATTCTTCTCTAATGAGGTTGTGATATGAACTGTTTTTTGGAAATAATGCAAAGTCATCAGCAGTTGATTTAATATTGTCTTTAACAGAGTAACAGTAGTAAAAGGCCATACATCTATATTTATAGATGTATGAATATATACCTATTCATACATGAGTATATGGGTAGCACAAATTAGACTTGATGGGTTAAAAAAAAACAAAGAGACACAAAGTTAGTTGGGAGGGATGACAGAGTGGATCTGAGAAGAACTCGGAGGTAGTGAATATAATCAAATCTCAACTCATTGTATAAAATCCTCATTAATAAAGAAATGTGAAAAAATCACTGCTGTTTAGGTTTTCTCTTTTTGTTTCTGTTTCATTCTCATTAAAATGAATTTTTGCCTTCCGAAAGATATTAAATAAATTAAATTTGCTTTCGGTTTACTTTTCATTCTATTAAGTACATAGTCATGCATATGTTAGTAAGCAGTAGGTCTTGGTTTCTGACATATATATCCAAGGCTTGTGAGCAAATGTAAAGTTGCCTTGCAACTGAACTCCAAGGGAAGCCTTGGCAAACTGAGGAACAATAAACATAAGGCATTCCCATAAGGAGCTCATTTCAATAAACTGACTTCCCTAAAGATAAGCTCTCCCAAGCTTGTAAATCAAATTTTATAAATCTAGACATAAAGTCAGTACTAAAGATAACTATGTTAGTAATAACATGCATTAAAAAATCTTTTATGAGAAAAAATAGTTGTTCTTCTCATAAATTCTTTTTACGTCTATATAGGCTTTGTGAACAAAAACCCATAGTGGGTCTTCTTTTGAACACAAAACCCAATGGAAATTTTTAAGAGTGCCCAAAAAAAACTTGAACATAAGCTATTTTTCTGAATTTACTTTTCACAATATTCCTAAGGAGATAAATAATGAAAAAGGAACTTCTAAATCTATGCTTCACTTTCAAGTTGATATTAAAACACAGACAAAAAAAAAAAAAACAGAACAAAAGTTATTACAAAAAGTAGGCAAAGTAGAAGCAATTTCTCCATTGGTCTCTCAATTACACATGAAGCTTTTAATGTCTATAACTTGCCATGGAGATTTCTCTTTGCTTGCCAGCAAAAAACCAACACATTAACTTCTTCATTTTCTTTTCCTCTATCATAAAAGGAGAATGTGAAAGCAAAGTAAAGTATTAGTAAAAGCACAGAAGTTGGCCAAGGACAGATTTCCTAATAAAGTTGTTGGCAAGTCTGAAGTTACAGAAACAATCAGAACGAGCTAATCTATACTATTACATTGCTTGAGAAATATAATTTTATAAAGATATTATATATTAAAATGAATCATAGGATCAAAATTACTAACAAATCCAACTTCTTTAAATGTTTTCCCATGTTTATCTATGTTCTTATTTATTTGTTATGGCACAGAGATATGTTATCATGTGTGCTGTGTGAGTATGTTGCAGTCAGAGGATGACATCCAAGAGTCTCTCTCTCCATTGTCCTGGGGATAGAGCTCAGGTCATCCAGCTCCAAGGAACCTACACATTAAAAGCTATCTCACTGGCCCATTGAATTTCACTAGAAAATTCAAAGGCAGATTTTGAGGGAAAGATTACCACTTTTTTCTTCACTGTATCTTAAAATATTATTTAATAAGCATATATTATTAAAAATGCAAAAGAGTAGACATTTTGCTGAATCAGCTTTATGTGTTTCTCTAATACTAAAGGAAGCGATCATATTCTAGGTCAGTGTTGTCTAAAACCACTATGAAGTAGCAATTTAATTTTTTTAATTTAATTTATATATTTATTTATTACAATTTATTCAATGTAAATCCCTGCTGCAGCTCCTTCCCTTGTCTCCTCCCAGTCCCACCTACCCTCCCTCTTCTCCCCCTATTCTTATTCCCTAGTCCCCTGATAGGGGAGGACCTTCTCCCCTTCTATCTGACCCTAGCTTAACAAGTTGCATCAAGGTTAGTGGTATCATCTTCCTCTGTGGCCTGGTAAGGCTACACGCCCCAGGAGGAGGTGCATAAAGAGCTGGACACTGAATTCATGTCAGAGACAGTACCTGTACCCCTTACTATGGCACCGACTTGTAAACTGAGCAGACAACGGGCTTCCTTTGAAGGGGGTCTAGGTCCTCTCCATGCATGATCCCTAGTTGGAGTACTGGTCTCTGCAGGCCCTCCAGGGCCAAGGTAGTTTGTTCTTGTGGAGTTCAATAGCCTACAGACTGGGAAAATTTCTTCAATAATCCTATATCTGACAAAGGGCTAATATCCAGTATATATACAGAACTCAAGAAGTTAAAAAGCAACAAATCAGGTAATCCAATTTAAAAAATGGGGTACAGAGCTAAACAGAGAATTCTCTGTAGAGGAATACAGAATGACAGAGAAATACTTAAAGAAATGTTCAACATCCTTAGTCATCAGGAAATGCAAATCATAACAATCCTGAGATTTCACCTTACACCCATCAGAATAGCTAAGATTAAAAACTCAAGTGACAACACATGCTGGAGAGGTTGTGGAGAAAGGGGAACCCTCCTCCAACGCTGGTGGGAATGTAAACTTGTACTACCACTTGGAAATCAATCTGGCACTTTATCAGATAATTAGAAATATGGCTACCTCAAGATCCAACTATAACACTCCTAGGCATATATCCAAAAGAGGCTAAGGTACTCAATAAGGACATTTGCTCAACCATGTTTGTAGCAGCTTTATTTGTAATAGCCAGAAGCTGGAAACAACCCAGATGTTCCTCAACTGAAGAATGGATACAAAAATTGTGGTACATCTACACAATGGAATACTACTCAGCAATTAAAAACAAGGAAATCATGAAATTGGCAGATAAATGGTGATATCTGGAAAGGATCATCCTGAGTGAGCTATCCCAGAAGCAGAAAGACACACACGGTATATACTCACTCATATAGACATATAATATAGGATAAACCTACTAAAATCTATACATCTAAAGAAACTAATCAAGAGGGAGGACTCTGGCTAAAATGCTCAATCTCCACTCCGAAAGGCAAAGAGGATGGACAGAAGAAGAAGAAGAGGAGGAGGAGGAGGAGGAGGAGGAGGAGGAAGAGTAGGAGAAGAAGGAGAAGGAGAAGAAGAAGAAGAAGAAGAAGAAGAAGAAGAAGAAGAAGAAGAAG
>NW_026592890.1:9299501-9323294 GCF_907164565.1 Psammomys obesus
AGAAGAAGAAGAAGAAGAAGAAGAAGAAGAAGAAGAAGAAGAAGAAGAAGAAGAAGAAGAAGAAGAAGAAGAAGAAGAAGAAGAAGAAAACAGGAAACAAATTAGGAGCCTCCCACAGAGGGCCTCTGAAAGGCTCTGCCCTGCAGACTATCAAAGCAGATGTTGAGACTTATAGCCAAACTTTGGGCAGAATGCAGGGAATCTTATGAAAAAAGTGGGAAATAACAGTAAGCGCTGGGGAGGACAGGAGGTCCACAAGGACAGCAACAGAACCAAAAAATTTGAGCACAGGGGTCTTTCCTGAGACTCATACTCCAACCAAGTACCATGCATGGAGATAACCTAGAACCTCTGCACAGATGTAGCCCATGGCAATTCAGTGTCCAAGTGGGTTCCATAGTAATGGGAACAGGGACTGCTTCTGACATGAACTGATTGGCCTGCTCTTTGATCACCTTCCCCTGAGGGGGGAGCAGCCTTACCAGGCCACAGAGGAAGACAATGTAGCCACTCCTGATGAGACCTAACAGACTAGGATCAGAAGGAAGAAAAAGAAACCCTCCCCTACCAGTGGACTTGGGGAGGGGAGTGTGTGGAGAAGGGGGAGGAAGGGTGGGATTGGGAGGGGATGAGGGAGGGAACTAGAG
This sequence comes from Psammomys obesus, assembly GCF_907164565.1. Classification (NCBI taxonomy): domain Eukaryota; kingdom Metazoa; phylum Chordata; class Mammalia; order Rodentia; family Muridae; genus Psammomys; species Psammomys obesus. The sequence goes on from NW_026592890.1 coordinate 9,300,149, forward strand.
GGGGAATACAAAGTAAATAAAGTATAATTAAAAATAAAAAAAGAATAAAAAAATTGGAAAGAAAAAAAAGCATTTTGGAAAAAAAAAGAAGTACATTATAAATCGTGTGTTTGAGCTAGTGTCTGTGGGGAATATTTCCAACATCTAGTACATTTACATAAAAATCATGTTTTAAAGGTTTGAGAACTTGAAAAAACTAGAACTTACTCTAAAACAAAATGAGTTCTAACAGCATCTATCCTTCCTAGAGAGTAAACATATTTGTCTTTGTCGTAGGGAAACAGAAAAGGAAGAGACAAAATAAGAATTTTGAGAAAATGAAATAGATTTTCTTTAAAATTTTCTAGAAAATAAGTCAAAGGAGAAGTTCTTTTGAGAAACTAGTAGCTCAAGCAATATCAAAATCCCATATGATGATAAGTATTTAAGGGCAAAACTCCATCTACATTTATTTGAGAAAAAAAAAAACTAGGTGAAGTAATATTGATACAACACACAATCTAATATTAATGGAAGTTCTAACTACAGTATTTGTGTAACTGGCATTTTATTACAGATTACTCATTTCATATTGGAATGTTTATTTAATATTCTTGACTTATCCTCATCATTGTAAGAAGATGTTCCAGTCAATTTAAAATTAATAGACTGTCTTTATTTTGAATATGCAGGCAAGATTTTACTGATATGGTGTGAATGCCACAAAAAGCCAATTAGCTAGGTTGAAGTATGCCGAGGATCTTTGGATTTTCTTCAGTGTTTTCTACCCTTGAGATTTGAAACTGAACTTTGCTGCCAAGAAAACTGAGACAGCATAAATTGTAGCTATTAAGAATTAAGTTGCAAACAGGATCAGATGAATGGGGAGGAGGTCCCCCCTATCAGTGGACTTGGAAAGGGGCACGGTGGAGATGAGGGAGGGACTGGGAGGGAATGAGGGATCAGGACACGGCTGGGATACAGAGTTAATAAAATGTAACTAATAAGAAAAAAATAAAATTCAAAAAAAATAAAAATAAATAAAATAAAAATAAAAAAAGAATTAAGTTGCACTAAAAGTGTTCTAATTTTTCATGGTTTTCTATACAATTCAAAAATTATGTGTGTATTTAAAAGTCACTAAATATTTCATAGATTTAAGGATCCCATCTCCACTGTAATTAATGTAACTGTTATTAAGTAAAAGCTACACCATGTTCCTTAATATTGACTTAGAGATGCAGGGGCCATAAAAACAAGCTTAGTTCTTGGAGTCAGAGGTCAGGAACCTTTTGGTTCTATTGATTCTGTAAATCTCTGTGTCTACCTATGTAAAATGAAGCATGCATGATAATATATAATTCAGAGAGTCACTGTTGCAGCAAAACACAAGAAGGTTACTTATCTTAAACTGTGGCCAATGTTAGCAAGGCAAATTACTTGAAACAAAGCCAGTGAAAAGCATCTTATGATTTAAGAAAAGATCATAACAAGATGGTCTCCCATACATATATCTAGCAATATGTGCACACAGATATAAAATTATTCATTTTAGAAAAAGATGCTTATAAAAAACATTTTAAAATTTAAAATGTAATCAATTTTAAAACACATTTATACTATAAAATAGATGTTGAATTTATGACATTTGTGCCTATCATTGATTAAGTTGTAGGTCCAGAAGTCCTTCCACCACTGTTCAAATCAGTCCCCAACCCTGTTCAGCTGTGTGCCTAGGCAAGTTCCTATTCTTCTCTGATTATCAATGCTTTCCTGTAGAGGATGTGACTGATGAGCCCCACTTCACAGTCCTGTTGTAGAGACTAAATTAGCTTGCCATGAAGTGTGCAGTGCCCTTGTGTACTGTGAAAGTCTGATGTAAATTTAGCTTCTGCTGTCATCTTTGTGTCATACTGGGTCATGTAGACTGTTGGAAGTATGCTTTTAACCGGGGATGTATATGTTAAAATCTTTAATTTTAATTAATAAAGCTATTAGCAAGAATGAATATCTCTTCAATATTCCAGAAATGTATGTGAACATAAAATATATATAAAAATTTAAAGGACAGTTTGAACAGAACTGTTGAGCATGTGTTAAAGATGCTGTTCCCAAGGAACTCCAAAAGGACCAAATATATCTGGGCATAGGGGCTTTTCTGAGACTGATTCTCCAACCAGGGACCATGCATGGATATAACTTAGAACTCCTGCTCAGATGTAGCCCATGGCAGCTCAGTATCCAAGTAAGGGGATACTCAGTATCCCCAGTAAGGGGAACAGGGACTATTTCTGGCATGAACTCTATAGCTAGCTCCTTGACCTTCCCAGCCCCCCATGGGAGGAGAAGCCTAGCTAGGCCACAGAGGAGGACATTGCAGCCAGTCCTGGTGAGACCTGATAAGCTAGGGTCAGATGGAAGGGGAGGAGGACCTCCCTTATAAGTGGGCTTAGAGAGGGGCAAGGAGGAGATGAGGGAGGGAGGGTGGGATTGGGAGGGAATGAGGGAAGGGGCTACAGCTTGGACACAAAGTAAATAAACTGTAATTAATATAAAAATAAATAAATTATATCAAAAAAGTACAAAAAAAAAGATGCTGTTCCCAGAATATAGTTTATTAAGTGAAAATCTCAGTGCCAGGCACAAGCTAACTCCCCATGATTTACTATTCAGGGAGGCCTCAGAGACACCCAAAAAACACAGGCTATTGTTCGTCTACCATAACTTGAAGGTAAGACCCTATTATGAAAGACACCAGTCACTCTTGAAATAAAACACTGAGAAATGTATCTTGAATTGACTAGAAAATTCTTTCTGGTTACCTTACATAGTTCTAGAAGGTATAATGAAGCCAGGTGAAGGAGAAAAGACATCAGTGGTCTCATCCAGTTTTGACCAAGCATGCTACCTACACTGAGCTACTTGCAAGATATGCAATGGTGACATGAAGGTTATGGGAATTTTTAAGGCCTGCTTCACATGAGGAACATCATATCTGGTATTCTAAACCTGGTCAAAGAGATTGTAGGTTTTCGAAGCAACCTTCTGTTGTTGCTTTTCTAACTGTCATGCTGTCAAACTGCATTCCAAACGTCTATGTTTATGAACTTACACTTTTGCTGTTCTCAATTTATGTAAGGAAAACTTTTTAGAATGGGTGTGGCTAACGAAGAGGCTCATAACTATTCAAAGCACAAAGTTTGAATAACTATGATTTTCAGGAGTGGGTAGTCATCTGTATCAACTCCACCATCAAGGTGAGAGAATTTTATGGGAAAGGGAATGAAAGACTGTACGTGCATGTGGATTGGACTGGGGAAAAGCTGTGAACACCCAACTTCCTAGCCATGGCATGGCTTGCATCAACTTCCAGAAGATGTGGTTATGTACACAGATCAGGCCAAACAAAAATCCATGATGTATCAGGAAGTATCCCCAGAGGCCTCATCCCTACTAGAAGAGCAATTAAATGAGTTGATAGCTGGTGAAGGAGGGAGAGTTACTTTCCTTCAGAGATGTGACTACTGGTATGTTGCTCAGACCCCAATGGATGGCTACACACCTGTGTGCAACACTAATTAGGCTCAGGGAATTATAAATTACAAAAATGAAAGAGGACATGAAGCTGGAAAAGAAATGTGCTGGAAAGACTAGGAGAGGTTAGAGAGAGGTAGTAGTGGATAGATATGATCAACATACTTGTATAAACACATGGAACTTCCAAATAATAAAAAAATCATTAGAAAAATAAACATTTAAGGCAAGCTACAAGTATCCCAATATATCTTTTCCACTTCCATTAAGTAAGTATATTGGTAATTTTTTTTTTATATTAACTTGACACAGAAAAAACTGTGGAGTAAGAAAATGCTTCCAAAAGACTGGCTATAGGCAAGTCTGGGGGTTAATAGGGATGTGGACAGGCTGATATGGATGGTGTACCCTTGGCAAGTAGTCCTGAGTCGTTTAGAAAAGCAAGCTGAGCAAGCCACAGGTGAAAGGCAGTGAGCAGTTTTCCTACTTGGTTCTACTTCAGTTTGTACCTCCAGTTTCCTTCCTTGAGTTTCTGAACTGACTTCCCTGAGTTATGAACTATTGCCTGAAATTGTAAGATGAAATAAACTTTTCTTGCTCAAGTTGCCTTTGGTCAGTATTTTATCACAGCAACAGAGAGCAAACTAGGACAGTAAGTTAAAGGTCAAATTCTTCTTCTTTAATGTAAATAGACTACACATGGTATGTAATTTAGACAGAAAGAAAAAGAGAGGAATCTACTAATTAAAAGAAAAGTGATTAAAATAATAATATCTATGCTCACTATTGCCAACAGATGGCTATGTTCTTTCTTGTGGACAAGGACTCTAGACAACATTCATCAACAAAAACTATTTCCCTAATTCGAAGGGGACATTATTTTTTTTTCAATAAACCCTTCTCTGCCACAATGTTTTCTTCTTTATTCATCAGCTCAGTGAATGCCAATTGCAGGCATCAATTTTGCTATCTTTCTCTCCTTTCCATAACTATTAAGTATGAACCAAAGATTATAAACGTAACTACTACCTCATGGAGGGAGCCGCAGGTGGGTGTTAGAATGATGTCTTTGGGCACTGTGTATTCAAATACTGATTTCTGTCCTGGTATTGATCTGATTACTGTCCAGACTTTGGTACTGTAATTATTTTGAAGCATCTCCTGTCCTAGTATTTTGTCAACATTGTTCTCTATCACCTTTTAATTGGTCAAATAAAGAGCTGATTGGCCAATTGCTGGGCTGGAGAGTTTAAGTGAGACTTCCAGACTTCCAGGACCAGAGAGAGGGGTTCTCAGATGGGGACCAGAGAAGGAGTTTCTACTTGGTCTGGTGCCAGACCAAGACTAAGATGGCAGGTAACCAGCCATGTGGTGGGATGTATGCCAGGACAGTATTGTCGGGTTAGAATAGCTGCATATATACCTAGCTATAATGCCTAAAGCTATTGTATAAGGTCTCCGTGCCATTATTCAGAGCAAAGGTGGGCATAGAAAACCCCTACAATTACAGATGGGTGAGGGAGAACAAGAATAGCAGTACTCATCTTGAAAGAACAATGTACAAAATATTGTAAAGGTGATCACATCTTAGATTTCACATACAATCCAGGTTAGAATATGGTGTGGCTAAAGCAATGTAAATAATGTTTAAAATGCCAAACATAGTATTAAAAAGTACAGCATAAAGGAAGTAATAACTAAAATGAAAAATTATATTTCAAGTATTAATATAAATATTAACATGATTTACCAATTTCTAAAAGTAGGTAAAATTCTTTTGAGTGACGGACAGAGCACAGCTGCTTTGACATTCTGACCCTGTCCAATGTATTCAAAACACAGCATAATAAAAGGAGGAACAAACATTCACACTGAGTGTATAAACAAGTGGTATAAGTTGGTCTGAGATAAATTCTGCCTTCTTTTTGTTGTCTTGTCAGAATGGTGTAGCAGTACTTAGCCAAGATGTAAAGAACAATTTGTGCAGGCTGGAGACTTGGTCCTTTGGGCTAAAAATAAATTATTTGAAACATCTAACAAAGACCCACAAATTATCAGAATAAACCAATGTTCATAAAGATTGATATTAAACATGTAGCCTAAGCAACTTCATTTTTAACAGCAGAAATCTTAATACAATACAATTAGAACAGTAATCATATTAGTCAGCTCTGGCTACCATAATAATATACAAGTTAAAGCAACCCTAATTTGACAATAAAAATTCCAGATACTGTAAATCCTAAATATATGGTGCTCAAAAAGTGTGGGCCTTGGAACATTCTGGATTTCAGGTATTCTAGTTAGTCATGCTTAACCAGTATAGTTTATACAAACATTCTAGAATAAAAACAGAGATTAGAGCATTTATTATGGCCCTAAGCTTTCCAGTACAGGGTCGTATTAGTTACTTTTCTAATAGCCGTGACAAAATACCAGCCCAAAGCAACTTAAGAAAGAAAAGTTTGAAATAATGGCAGCAAGAGATTGAAGAAGCTGGTGGAGTTGCATCTTCAGCCAGAAAGCACAGGACGATGAATGGCAATCCTCACAGGCATGTACAGATGCTAACTAATCTAGATAACTGCTCCCATGTGTGTCACAAGACTTGTGGCTGACTCTAGGACCTGTCAAGTCGACAACCAAGATAAGCATGACTGTTGTTCAACTTGCTAGGCTGGTTGCTTGAATAACAACCAAAAGCAACCAAGTGTGGGGGGGTCCAAAATTTGTATGCCAACAAGGTGCAGCATATATGAGGAGCCCCTGGCTTATAGATGGCTGTTATTGTCTATGTCCTCACATGGCAAAGAGCAGGTTTTATGATATCTTTTCTTATAAAGTCTCTAACCTCATCCTGAGGATTCCAGCTTCTTGACTTCCTCTTACTATAATTACCTCCCACAACACCATCTCTAAATGCCATCAAATTGAGAACTCATTCCTTAACATTAATTTAGGAAAAAGCAGACAAGATTAAGTTCATAGTAGTAAATGACATTGGACTGGTATGAAAAGTGGCCTTGAATACTTGGCAATTGATTATCAACATTAATTTCTGTTCATAAAACAGGATATAATGAAAGAGCTACAAAAACATATTGGATTAGCAGGACCTAAGTATCCTCCTGAGAATACCTGAGGAGGAACAGTTTCCTTCTCATTTCTCTATTCATACAAGGTATGAGATAAGTAATAATCATAAACCACCATGCTGGTTTTTAACATGGTCATCTTATTGTATGGGTTATATATTTTAAAATGACAGAAAAGTATTTACACTGTCGATTATAAACAAACCACATAAAATACAAAAATTACCCTTTTGAAAACAATAACAAATTGTTGTTGAAGATATAAAGGTAAAATTTCCCACCTGTGCTTCTTTTTTTTTTTTTTTTTTTAACAGGCTAAACCTAGCAGGAATCTCTAATTATCATACCAGTGGGATGGCTTAACAAGGGTGTCACTGGCTCAGAAATGCAATTTGATTCTCAGCATGACTGGAAGAATGGCAATTTACAACCTGAATATTAAGATTTTGATAATTTACACAATGGAGAACTTATTGCTCCTAGACTGTTTGTAACAACAGAAAAGGACCTTTTAAAACCTTTACATTAATACTAGATTTATTAGCTAGATTTCCGGTACAAAAATCACAGTAGTCCACTGATACTGATGCATCTAGGTTACCATAACTTCTGTGTTCACACTAGGGTGATATTTTGCTTAAATAAGCCTGAATTAAAACAAAATACTGATGCATCTAGGTTACCATAACTTCTGTGTTCATACTAGGGTGATATTTTGCTTAAATAAGCCTAATTTAAAACAAAAATCAAGCTATTAGGCAAATGCCCATATTACAAATGGTATTGTTTTATATGTGTTTAAATTTCACAGATACAATAATAACTTTTCAAAAACCCACAAAACATAATTTCTCCTATCTGAAGTTCAAGAACAAGCAAAATTAATCTACAGGGAGATGTCAGAAGTAATTATTGAAAGCTAAAAATTGAAACTTTTGAGTGTTGGCTCAAAGAATTACAAATTTTGGAGCATTTGGGTTTCAGATTTTCAAATTAAAAATACTTAACTAGCAAAGTCTATGCAGATATTTTAAAAACCAAACTACTTCAAAATTTGAACCCTTACATTCTGAACATAAGGCATTGTCAATCGTCAGTAGATGAGCAAGATAGTGTTCATGAGTTAGAAATATTCTACGTCTTAATGTAGATGGTGAGAATATGAGTATATGCATACAAAAACATTCTTTATCTCTATATGCAAGACTCACAAATTTCATTACCTGTATTTTATATCTTAATAAAAACGGAAAAACAGACCCATAATGTTAGGTAACCTTCTAACAAAAATAATGAATAGATCAAAAATGTTAAGTAAGTATCTAATAAATATACAACTTGTCATCATCTTTCATAAAACAAAAATTTCAATGGCAACTGCACTTGACTAAGTTCCAAGAGTTTACACATTCAGGGGAGTTTAAAAGCCATCTCTTTGTGTAGCACAGTGTTACATATTTTACATCTCAATGTGGCTACAACTCCTAATCCTCCTGCCGAGATTCCAGCATAAGCCAGCTATTGATAAAACAATTGCTGCTCCTGTGAAGAGTTTTATTTATTCTCTTTGCTTATCAGCTTAATACATAGGAGAATATACACTTGAAAAGGATCAAGTTCTGTAGACAGGACTGAATGATTCCGGAGTGGGTATCCTTATAATTGTGTTTTGTTCTTTCCCCAGTTGTTTCTCAAGCACTAGGAAAGAAATTAAACCATAAAGCTTAACCTGACAGGAAGGTATTAGCCTAGAACATTAAACCACAAAGATAGGAAAGGCAGTTATTTAGGAAAAAACACTGTCCCCCATTATCCTTTTGAGATTTTACAAAACTACTAAATATTGATATATTTCTAAGTCATGCATCTCCCACTTTTTGTATTCTCAAGCAGGAGTGTGATTTTGCTGCTCCTAATTTGTCAAGATTAAGTAAATAGAAATGGTCTTATAGGGTACAGGCTCTCATTCTTACATGGGCTCTACGACCCTTCAGGGATTATTAATTCATGTTCTTTCTTAGTTCACCACAAGAAATTACTCAGAGGGCACCATTCTTACTAAGAGACGTTAAATATCAACACAAACAACAAGCTAAAGTCAAATAAGAAGCCTCTTATGTATCTAATCATTTAGTGCCCATCACAGAGCTCCAGCAAATGCTTACCATTCTATTCCAATGCAAATACTGCCAGTTTAGCTGAGCCCACTGTTTTCAGGATTGTATCTATCATATTAATACAAAAAATTTTTTTAACATAATTTGGATCTGCTGTGTATTGTCAGTGAGTGCTGCTGATTGAGTTAGTTCCTCAAATCAACCTTTCTGACAGGAATATAACACCTACTCTTAGGCCCTAACATTATACATTCTCTTCAAAGGAGACAGAGAAAGGATCCAAATATCTCTGTGATTGGGAACAAACAATCTTCATGAAATGGATATCACGATTGATGGGACTCCCCAGTAAGTAAAGAACCACCAAGTGAAACTCAGGAGACAATAAACAATAAATTTCATCTTAAATAACACAATCATAAGCTCAGAGCCTACATGATAAATCCAGCAAAAGAGAAATGCATTAGGACAGACTTTATGGTTTCTGGCCACCTACACTGTTTAAAGGAAATTTTAAAAACAAGACAAAACCAAACCTAAGCAAAATGCTCTTAAGCCAAACACATGTTTGGTGAACAATTTCACCAAAAGTCTTTATTCTGAAGATAAAAGAGTTCAGAATAGGATGTATATCCCCTAAGTCAAAGATATTTCACTTATTTTCCGAAAGATATATTTTAAAAGTATATTTTATAATTGGCATTTTCTACATTGTGGCTTTGTTGTGAGTTATTAATTTATCTTTTAGTTAAGCAGTGGTTATTCCTACACCAGTTGTATACCCAAATCACCACACAAAGACTAAGATTTATTTAATTAGCCTACAGCACAATGCTGGGCAATAGTTATTCCATCCTAAACCTCCAAGCCCCCGTAGTTTCCTATCATTAAAATTTCACCCATTAAACTTGCTTTTAGTCATATCTTAGATATGGTTCATCTTTCTACATGGTTCTAAGTCCTCTCCTGCCGATCTCTGTTCTCCTCATGGTTCTAACTTCTCTCCTGCTGACTTGCCTTCTACCCCACTGGCTTCCTTCTCCTCCCTCTGGACCAGGATGTCCCACCCTATTTTCTCCATTGCACAGCGTTGGCTGGTTGTTTAATTGACAATTACAGAGAACAAATGGTAGCATGTTTACACAAACTTGATACAGGTGATGTTTAGAATAAACATCATAATGCAATGTCCAGAATGAAATCAGATAGTGGGGTAAAGAAATCAGCATTTGAATGAATAAGGGTACATTCCACAAGAATATTATGACAACATGGGTTCTTTTTTCTCTCACCTTTCTCTACTTTTTTTAACCTTTTGACAGTAGATAGGGGAGAAAAGGGATAGAGGGGAGTGAGGGAGACATTATCATTAGACTACTTCCTGCTGATTAGGGGTATCAAATTCTTTGGGGCAAGTTTGATTTTCATCATCAGGATATCTAGTTTCTTCTTCTCTTTGTTTCTTCTTTGTGTACAACTACTTAACAAACTACAATCAAGAGAGGTAGATGGATTTCTGTGAGTTTAAGGCCAGTTTGGTCTACAAAGCGAGTCCAAGACTACACAGAGAAATACTGTCTCAAAAAACAAAAACAAAAAAAATATGATCAACAGCATCCAACTACCAACCACCATGGGGCTCTAGCATTACATACCCTCTGAAAAGGTCCCAGAATTCCAAATGTCACACAATCTCAGAAACTGGAAAAACCATTCCTCTGCTAGAGCATGAGGAAAATTATAGTCACTTGCTGTAAAGCAGCCCTATATACCCACACCTGAGATTAAAATGAAAACATATTTCTGTTTTTTTTTTAACTAAAAATCTCACTACAACATTTGACATTTAAAAAAATATACATCAAATAAAGGTTCAAGTGAATTTTGAGCTTTCCAAAAAATCAGTAAAACATATCTTTCTCTAGCTACCTATTTCAGGGTTGGTGAAATGGTTTAATACTTACTTTATTTCTAGAGATTTCCTACATGTATACAAACACCCAAATTTATTGAGTACTAACTTTGGCCTATGATACTCTTAAGCACTTAGCCTACATTGGCCCTTTATGATGCTTCCATGCTCTGTGGAATAGGTCCTGCTGTTACCACTGTATTTCAATGAGGAATTCAAGGAAGCACAAAGTGGTCAAAGCAATTTCCTCTCATGTGTAGCCTGAATATAGCAACTGCTATTCAGACCCAGCAACCTAATGTGTCAGAGCCGGTACTACCGTATTCTGACTCTAATTGTCTGTTATAAATGAGTACTGCCTATGTACTCCACATGTCACCATTAGCATGAAAAAGAAGTAGTTTTCATATATTAGTGGGATTAAGAAAAAAACAAACAGAAATTCACTACCTATATGATTAACTCAAGTACACCTCCTATGTCTCCCACCTCACATACCATGCAGGGACAAAGAAAGAATAAACCTGGACACCAACAAAATCAAGTGAAGTCTGATAACAGTAGAAATACCTATCAGAGGGGTGACAAAGACCTTGAAAGCCAAATAGGGAAAAAGACAAATCAATAGCCACATGCCTTCTACTCATTACTTAATATGGATATTTCCAGAATCTCTGGTTCTGTCAAATAGGGAGTTTATTTTTATTTCCTCTTTTATTAATAGAATGATCTTAAAATAAGGATAAAAATTAAAAGATCTTTGAAAAACATTTGGATTTTTCTCTACTAACAATTTCAAATAATAAATGCTACTGATTGTATGAATGCAGAAAATAGCTCTTCAGAGAACTCAGTCTTGGCACTATCTGCCATGCATGCCTCATACTACTATTTATAGCTTTGTTCATGAAGGGCATAATGATATACAAAATGAATCTTTCATTAGCAATATCATGATCATTTATTATTTTTATTATGTACTCTCAAAATAAGCAGAACTTTACCTATGGTAAAGTGAATAGTTTTATATTCCATTTGTGATAAATATCATATTATAAATAATCTTTTCACAGCGATATAAAAAACTTTGAACAAATGTTCTTGCTATATCCAAATTTATAGCTAGAAATGTAAAGCTAGAGGATTCTACAGAGATAATTAGAAAAATATTTTGCTAATTGATACTTACTTTTTAAAAACACAGCAAAGAGACTATGATGGTTTAGACCTATCTTTCTTAAAAATACCGGGAACCAAGGAGATAAGCCTCATTGTGGGCCTCCTGCAATTCTGTTCAGATCATCCCATATGCCAAACTTACAAGTAATCAATCAAGTCACACCCACAAATACTTGTGCCCCTGTGAGATAAAGAGAATATGTCTAATATAACCTGCCACCTACAGTTCAGCAGTAGCTCAAGAAACTAAGCACACATCTGTGAAAGGAGAAGGTTCCCTCCCTGTGGCCCCCAATAAAAATGCAAAACAAAACAAAACAAAAAAACAAAAACAACCCACCAAATCATAATCAAATGTTTTTGCAGAAAGTATTTTCAGTTAATTAAAAATATGATACTTTGTCATAATAGAAGAATGTAGGTACATGTCATAATACCCAACAAATTAGTAAGAAAAAGTGTCAACTTTCATATAACTTCAAGGACATGTTTCAAGGTAAGAAAAGTTGGCTTGAAGGCAGTAAAAATAGTCAGTGTAGGTAAATGAATCCATTATTTGCATCTGACCTCTCACCTCACTGAATATCCTAAGACACAAGAAGTCTGCACAGCATTGGAGGGATCAAAGTGTGCTTCATGCTATGAAAGAATCTAAGAAGTCTAACTATAAAAAAGTAACTTTGTTATTCCAGTATTTCTCAAGCTCAGTTTAGCATACAGAACTTTGTTTGGGGTGAGGGGAGGACCCAGAAGGGTTGGTTTTAGACAGTCACAGACAGTCTGAGTTGGCCCTGAACTCTTTAGTGTCTCCACATTTTGAGTGCTGAGGTGAGCCACCATGCCCAGGCCCATAACATATTTATTAACATTAGCATTTTTAGAACTAGTGCTTCATAAACAACATTTGTTGAAATATATTTGATGTCTCCCAATTAATGAAATGTTTCTTCATATGTTGTCTTGCTTTCTTCCAAAACATGTATTTGGGGTGTGAAAAGTTTCTGTCAAACATAATCAATATAAATAAAATCTAACATCTAACACGGAAAACCACTCAGTCTCCCGGAGCCTTCAGGTGCTGTGGCTGGGAACAAGAAATCTTTTTTTTTTCCTTTGTTTTAAGAGACAGGCTCTTAATTTTATAGCCCTGGTTGTCCTGAAGCTTGTTAAGTAGACCAGGCTGGCCTCAAACTCACAGAAATTATACTGTCTCTGCATCCTGAGTGCTTGGATTAAAGGCATGAGGAATCATGACCGGCTGAAATCTTTTGTGCAAATAGTTGGGACTATTGTTTTGTTGTTTTTTTCTTTTTTCTTTTCTCAAGTCTCTCTCCATAGTCTCATAAGTAAATAGGTAGAAGTATTATGGGAAGATTTAAAGTGCAGCCACAACTGCTTTATTTTTAAGACCCTCATACAGAAAGCCTAAGATATCAGACATTGTTTCCCTGTGCATCAAAACAAAATAGTGGTTTCTGAAATCTAAGCCTATTACAGAAGTCAATGTACAAATGCAATATGTATATTCAGTTTGATGATGATGACTATTCTCTAGCTAAGAGAATGGGGTGTGTAACAAATTAATCTTGTGCCATTTAAATGTCCAAAAAGCTTTGCATAAAGTGTTAATCGTGCCTTTCTTTCTAATCCTATCTACCACGCTACAATGTCTGTCTCTAATGTAGTAGTAGCATCTTCTGTATGAGAGGATGGCGATCTACTCAAGCATCCATTATAAATGTAGGAGAATCACAGCAGCATGTCATTATTCCTACTTTTGACACCAAAGAAATGGTTTCTTCAATTTTATCTTTGAGCAATCTTCATGTGGATCTATCTCAAACAGACACATGAAGGTACTGACATCATCAAAGTTCATTCTTCTAGCACCAAAATATAAAATACTAATCATTTTTGCTTTCAATAAACTTACTACATGCAGATCTCACAAAATATTCAAATTCACTATTTTGAATCTCAGATGTTACTCTTTTTCTTTTTTTATAATGAGGATTTTTAAAAAAATATATTTAATAGGTGTGAGGTTGTCAGATTTTCTGGAACTGGACTTACAGACAGTTGTGAAATGCCATGTGGGTGCTGGGAATTGAACCTGGGTACTCTAGGAAGAGCAGACAATGCTCTTAACCTCTGAGCCCTCTCCATTCCCCAGATGTTATGCTTTTTTGAGTCTTTAATTGCAGTCTATCTTAAACAGCCACCTGAAGAGATATGTAGTGAGCCATTCAAACAAAAGGCAAGTACAAAGGAGTCAGTAACCACAGCTTGCATCTGAACCTTAACTGTGCATTTCTATTATGAACAGATCATAAGCTTGTACTTAACTTGTGCAGATCCAGAGATAAATATTGAAACAATTTTGTATCTTAGACACAGATGAAATACAGACTGGCAATAGTCTTGCTGTCAATAGCTACAAAGAGTAGCTTCATCATGTCACTTTTCTCTTCTCTATTCTAGACATAAGGGTGGTAATCATAAAAATCCAGTAAAAAAGTAAGAGCTTTTAGAGACAAAACAACATATAAGGAATAAGTGCACATGGTGTAGGTATTTTATGTCTGTGTGTATTTTAAGGCAACCTGTTTGCACAGACACTCCTAATAAACTATGGCAAATAAGCAGACAGGTTCTGCTGAGTAGAGAGGCTCTTTCAATTTATTCAAAATTAAATAAGTCATTCCCAAAGAGACATAAAAGTACTAAAAGAATGCAGTTACCTATAACTAAACAAAGAATAGTTAATACACCTGAAAACTGTATGAAAATCAACTTAAATTTTAACTTTCTGAATGTCAAAATCAGTGACTTATATGGAATTACATAGGTCAACATGAATATAATTTCATTTAATGACACACTTTAAAATTATACATGTGGATATTATGCTCAATACTTAAATTTTCCAAGTGTTCCAAAGTAGTTTTCATGTTGACTTAATAAAGATGAACTTTCAGTCCTGCTGGAATTGTCCTTGATTGAATTTCCTATGTCAGATCTATATTCGTGTTTATAACTAGCAAAATTTAGCACAATAATAATTGCATGAATAACGCTCTGGTTGAATTTCTCAGTAGGCTTTTCATCTTTGAGGCTTTGAAGTCAAATCCTCACAAACGTCAATATGTTCCTATCATGTCCACACCTGTCATCTGCACTACAAGTCAGTGTAATCTACAGATAAAAATGAGAAGAAATTGAACATATTTTATGGCTGTTCTGCTTGAGGGAATAAGAATAAAGTAAATCAATATTTCTTGTCATTTCCTGAAAGTACTGTATTCTCCAACACATTTAGCTAGCATTTGCCCATTTAAGCAAGGACAAAAACATAAAAAAGGTTTTTAATGCAGAAATTTGTGCATCAATATTTCTGGGTCACAGAAAATGAAGTTGTATCAAGCATTATTTCAACATCTAAGTTAAATATACCCTCAATGTTGATTGATCTCAGCACTAATAACTACCATTAAAAAAACTCAAAATATATAAGAATGAAGTTAAATTTAGCATCCATTATTGCTATTGAAATAATGCTATATTAATAACCATTCAAAATGTCAAAAATTGACATTATTTGTAAAATCATAACTGTACAAATATCTAATATCTTTGCTTATGCAGCATGTTATTCCCTTTCATTGTTTCCCTAATTCAATAAATGTTTTTCTTAATTAAAACCTTTTATCTTTCATAAATTTGTTGTCAATTTCATGCATGTATACAAATATATATATATATTTATATCCGTATATCTGTATATACATAACACACATATATGGTGCATTTTGATTACAATTGCCATCACCCACTCAGTAGCCTACCATTCCTAATGTCCCTCCTTTCTACAAGTCTCTTTCTTACATCCTCACATTTGTTTAGTTTTGAGCCCCATTGAGTTTAACCAGAGCCATCTATGTGTCCATAGGTTTGCCACTAATCACAGGAGCACCTGTAGATGCCAAGAAACTAGAAAAGGGACTTTAGAGTTAAGGATCCATCAAAGGGTAGGTAGCAGAATGTAAGTTACATAAAAACAAAGAAGGAGAATACTGAAGGAGAAGAGTTTAAGAAGAAATAAGGTGAGGCACATGGAGAAGCTGAGGATGGAGAGGGAGCATGTTATCCAAAATTAAGGAGTACAAAAAAACCTACTACTTTATAAGCCAACTAAAAACAATAAGCATTAGAGAAATGATAGCCCTCTTAGCTGAATAAAGATAAACCTAATAAACCAAACTCTTAGTGCAGGTGTGATATCTCTTTTTGAGTTGTTAGTCAAAAATACCCCCCAAACTCCCAAAATAATTCAAGATCTTGCCATTCTTCTTGGATGCCCTCAGAACTAGTTGATAAGACCCTACAGGTGTTCATAAAGACTACAAATATCTGGCTTCCCTGCCTGAGAATTGCAGTCGGCTCACCCGAACCCTTGATTGAGGACATATGCTTTGAGTAGAATGAGTTGGAGATGACAAGAAGACTGAGTAACCTGAAAATCTGCGAGAACTACCTCTTTGCCAAGAGAATCCTGGACTCTTGGGACAGATCCCGGAAGCTTAAGAGACCTGGTGATGGTCTCTTAGCCACAAGTAAGAGATAGTGAGTGCCAGAGACAGTGTCTAAGCACGTGCTCTATCTCTTCCTTCAATTTGGCATCCACTTCCTCCTTCTGAGACCTTATGTCCAGATGCCTGCTCATCTGGGCCCATCATTAATCAGGGCAATTATACAAATGGTAGGAGATCAGCTGCAGTTTACTTGTTAGGCACTGGGGACAAGGGGTCTTGGGTCTTAGGTCTTTGGGTCTTTGGGCCTTGGGTCCCAAATAAAAGCGATTTTTCTGAAGAAGAAAAAGAGGAGGAGGAGGGAGGAGGAAGAAGGGGAGCAGAAAAAGAAGGAGGAGACCCTACTGTTGATGCAATATATATAGGTGCAAGATATATAAAAAAATCAAATTGGAACAGAACTTGATGTCTCCCTACTGGCCAGCTTTCATAGTGCCAAAAGGTACAAAGAAAGCTGCTAGAAGATAAAGAACACCAATAGTCTTTTAGCAGAACGTTGGTAACATTAAAATTAAAAGAGTAAAACATTTGTTATACATTCTCCAAACTTTGAGTTTAATGGGTCAGTACCAGAATTAACTATATTACATCAGTAACTTCCATAAATTATAGATAATTTTGAACATAAGAAAAAACATACAAAAGTCTAGCACACTTGTTATATCGCTGAAAATACCTATGGCTTGAAATAATGTAAAGCAAAGTAGAAAGAATCAAGTCATTTTAAAGCATGCATGATAAGGCTCTACATTTTACACATAAGTTATGACATCATAATGTTTAGGAATATCAAAGGTATGACATGGAAAACTTTCCATTTCTCAACAAAGCACACACTTCAAAACAAAATAATGGAAGCTAATGATCACACGTGGGTAAGTTTCCTTTTAATTCATGTTCCTTTTAAATCATTTCCATGTATTGTCTACTGAAGAAAGCACTTTAAAAAAAATCAGTCAAGGCTAGGAAGATGGCTAAGCTGGTGAAATGATTACAATGCAAATATACAGACCTAAGTTTGGATCCCCCAGCACCCATATAATAAATAAGTCAGATTTGCCTGTGATACCACGTTGGAGGCAGAAATAGGAAGATCTGTGAGACATGCTGATCACTAGTCTTGCCTTGTTGGTAAGCTTCAGGTTCAACAGAAGACCCTGTCTCAACAAGTAAGGACAATATGAGTCTCCCACCTCCACAAGTACGTGTGAATACATGCATGTGCATGTACATACTCGCACACACAAAATCAAATTAAATCGCTTAAAAACTATCATATAAAGTATCTGTGCAAATGAATATTAGCTATAAATTGGGGTATCTTTGAAATATAAGCTACAATTTATCTTGACAATCATTATACAAAATATCTAAATATCTTATGAAATATCTAAAATAATCTAAATCTTTATTTCTGTAAAATATTCATTATTAATAAACTTCAAGTACTATAAACTTGGGCTAGATACAGAAATTAATGTTTTCAAATATTTACTGGAATCTATTTGAGTCTTTAGTTTACTAAAATTGTTCCTTTGAAACCATGTCATCTGTTTTGAAAGAAAATTTTATTCTAGTTCCTTCATAGAGGACCATTACATAAAAGTTAAATACCTCTAAATCTCAGCTAATAATATGCAAATAAGAAGAATAGAAAAACTTCATTTAGATAAAACAGACAAAAGAAACTACTGGTTCCAGATTTTCTCCCTCAGCTCCTCTCCACCTACTTCATTCTACAAATGGCTGAAGTAAAGTTCCTTTCTTCTCCATCAACTAACTCCTTTGTCTTCTTAAGGCTGCCTAGTCATATTCATCTTGCAAAGTGATGTAAGAAGCCTTTCCATTGCTGTATTAACACTGAGTCAACTTTCTGCTTCTAGTGCTGCAAGACTAAAACAATGTAATCACATCTTAAATTGGTTTACAGCTGGCTGTCTACCTTATCCCAGTTCTAGGAGCTGATGAAATGAATAGTTTTAAATAGCACTTTCTGAAATGACATGAGAATTAATAGCATGTAATTACCTCAGTGTTGACAAGTAAGAGATGTTTAACTCCTTAAATGAGCTTTCCTAATGCATCAATATCAGAGCAAGGAATATTATTAGAGGATATCTAAGGGTATTATATTGATTCAGTCACAAAGGCATACTAAAATCATTCAGGTAAAAAATTAAAAAAAAAAAGACTTACACTTGCTATTTGGAATGTTTACTTAAGACATCACTAGTTTTTAGCATAAAGAAAAGTTTTACGTTATATTTAACCTTTCCACACAGTGAGGATACTGTATGCTACTTAAAAAGAGAAAGTATGAGTTATTTGTGGTTGTTTGAATGAAAAAGGCCCACATAGACTCATATATTCAAATGGTTGATCCACAGGAGAGCTGTTTGGAAGGATTAAGAGTATAGTTTTAACCAATGTCTGATTTAACCTAAGGCCTACCTTATGAGAGGGAGCCCATGCCTGACACTGCCTAGATAGCCAGGAGACTGGATAGACCAGAGACTTAGGATAGAACCAAACATGACTGGTCAAAAAACAAAATCAATGAAATGATTCCTAATGATACTGTACTATAGTATATTATATATAGTATATTATACTATACTCATAAATTGGTGCCTTGTCCTGTCATTATCAGAGATGCTTCCCCAAGCAGCAGTTTGGAGAAGATGCAAAGACCTATAGCCATACATTCTATGAAGAGAGAGTCTAATTAGAGGTCACTATTGAGTCTCTCCTATCAGAGCTCAGGAAATCCCATGGAAGAGAAGCAAAAAGATTGTAGGAGTCAGAGGGGATGGAGGACACCAATTAACAGGACACATATAAGCTCACCCAGAGACTGAAGTAGCAAGCAGGAGGCTGTGTGGGGCGGCACAGACCCTCTGCTGTACATTGTGCTGTAAGCTTGTTTTTGTGGGAGAAAGTATGTCTTTCTTTTGCCTACTCTTGGGACTTTTTTCCTCCCATCAGGTTGCCTTAGGGTCCAGCCTCCTTGTACAGGCTTTTGCCTTCTATTATTGTATTTTGCTTTGTTGTATATGGTTATTGTCTCTTGGAGACCTATTCTTTTCTGAAGGAAGATGGAGGGTAATTAAATCCAGGGGAGTTGGGAGGAGTGGAGGAAGGGGAGTAGGTGGTAGGGATGTATTGTATGAGAAAAGAACATATTTTCAATATATAAAAGAGGAAGGTGGACTTGTTGGAGTGGGTGTGGCCTGTTGGAGGAAGTGTGTCAATGGGAGTGGGCTTTGAGGTTTCAAAAGTCCACACCAGGCCCAGTGTCTGTCTGTCTCTCTCTCTCTTTCTCTTTCTCTCTGTCACCCTGCTCCTCTCCCTGTTCTCCCCGACCCCCCCCCCTTGTTGCTTATGATAATGGACTAACCCTCTGAAGCTGTAAGCAAGCCCCAAATTAAATCCTTTTTAAGAATTGCCTTAGTCATGGTGTCTCTACACAGCAATTGAACAGTGGTTATGACAGAAAGAACAGGCATAAGTATGTTTCCTACCCATACATTTTAGGATTCTAATGAATACTACTAAACATAATAAAATAAACCTCTGCATTTAATAAAAAAATGTAAAAATTATAACAATACTATCTTTACAGTAGATAACAGTCATAGTTTATATTCATTTCTTGTTTCTAATTTATACTAACAAACTTATAATTCTATTGTCCAATTCTGTTTTAACTCCTGTAAATATGCCTAAAACAGATTTCTAACTATCTGGAATAGAGAAAACAAAACACATTCTCAGTAGAACATCTAGGTATATAAAGTGTAATACAAAGGAGCTATAATTTATTCTGTTTTTCCATGTGTATGACATGCATTCCAGACCTTGCTGAGCAGTCTACATATGTGTGAGTGGCTGGGTTAAGAAGCTGGCACTGCACACTGATAACCTCTTAAGAGCTAGATAATGTGACCCTATTTTGTGCATAGGAAGGCGGTGATTATGAGGGTCCTGGCCCATTGTTAAATCAATGGCAATAGGTGAAGCTTGATTAGCCACTAACAGTTAGAGTCTAGCACCATCCACACAATGAATGCCAAATGCATTGTATTTAGACTTTCCCCTACAAGACTGCCATTGTTTACACTCTTCGTAAAGTGTGGAGCTTATTGATTGTGTTTATTCTTTCATCAATTTACTATGTTCAAGGTTGAACTAAATGTCAGCTCCAAAGTCTGGGACTTGGAGGCTAGTGTTAGCAGGAGGAGATTCTGCCTGCTCAACCCATTTGGTCATAGTAATCCACTTGGTTACTAAGCACTGGACTATCTTGCTAAATTGAAACCTTAAAATGTTTTTTTTTAATTTTTTATTAATTACACTTTATTCATTTTGTATCCCCCCATAAGCCCCTCCCTCCTCCCCTCCTGATCCCACCCTCCCTCCCCTTTCTGCATGCATGCCACTCCCCAAGTCCACTGATAGGGGAGGTTCTCCTCTCCTTTCCGATCTTAGTCTATCAGTTCTCATCAAAAGTGGCTGCATTGTCCTCTACTGTGGCCTGGTAAGGCTGCTCCCCCCTCAGGAGGAGGTGATCAAAGAGCAGGCCAATCAGATTATGTCAGAGGCAGTCCCTCTTCCCATTACTATGTAACCCACTTGGACACTGAACTGCCATGGGCTACATCTGTGCAGGAGTTCTAGGTTATCTCCATGAATAGTCCTTGGTTGGAGTATGATTTTCTGGGAAGTTCCCTGTGTTCAAATTATCTTGTTCTGTTGCTCTGCTTGTGGAGTTCCCATCCCCTCCAGCTCTTACTATTTCCCACTTCTTACATAAAATTCCATTCACTCTGCCCATCAGTTGGCCATCAGGCTCAGCATCTGCTTTGACAGTCTATACTGCAGAGGCTTTCAGAGGCCCTCTGTGGCAGGTTTCAAGGTTGTTTCCTGTTTTCTTCTGGCTTTCAGAGGCCCTCTGTTTTTAATACGAATGTATTTTGAGTTCAAGACATCTCCCAGAAAATAGCCTTCAGAGGGCCTTATTTAAGGAATGGTAAAGAGTAAGAAATGCATTAAATTTGGGACTTAGAACTTGGGACCTAGAAATATAGTCATAAATGGATATCCTCAGAGCTTCTGAGAGACAAACAGTGAGTGCAACCACTGCTCTCACAACTAACAGGACAGTCAGAATCAGCCTTGTCCTTGATATTGGCAAAAAGAGTCTACCAATCACAGGCCAGAGGAGTCTGCAGGACATTGTGACTAAAATGTCCACCCTGAGTGAGCTTCTCTGCAGTATAAACTGACTAATGCTTCCTGTAAGAAGGCAATGCCTCCCTCACACCTTCATTCCTTCCCCATGAACAAACTCTAGCACTTGTCCCCCAAACTCCTTATAAGAGTGAACATCAGTAACTAAACCAGATCTTAAAAGACTTCTGTCTAGTGTTTTAGGTTTCCTATGAGTTAGTTCAACAGATGAATGTCTCAGCCAACTTAGAGCTTTTAGTCATATTTAAACTAGGTGATCAAGTTCACTGGACTACCTTGCTAAACTCAAACCATAAAATGTTTTCTGTCGGAAAGCTTTTGAGTTCCAAACATTTCCTAGAGAGTAACCTGCTAAAAAAATTATCAATGTTATATTTTATAAATATTTCTGAATAGTTAAAAATGTGTTCTATATCTAAAAGGTAAGCCTTGCTATGCTTATTTGTAAATCAGGTATGATTTAAATTACTTTGTGAGGTTTTAGTATATAGCACTAGCATATAGTACTCAAAGATGTCCACATTTGACTTGTAATATAAACGAACCTCATAGTGCTTTATTTATACTGTAAAAAATAAGTTCTCTTATTAATAAACTTAAAAATGAATCAAATAAGTATGAATCAAACACTGCTTCTGCCTATTGTAGAAATATAAATGCTGAAAAAATACTAATATAGCATTTCAAATATAGAAACACACCTATTAATTTCTTATTGTTTTTTTTACATCATCATCAAAAAAAATTTTTAAATGCCAAAGTTGGGAGAAACATTATTAATTAGCAGTAAAAATAGACTCTTCCTCTTTTTGAGCATATAAGATGCCAGCCCATGGGTCAGACGGACACTAACAGTTTGTTTAAAGTGGGATGGAGGAAACAGCTGGACTATGGAAGTGAAAATGAGTGGCAAGGCTTTCTTGGGTTGTTCTCAGCCTTCCTCATACCTTAGATTATACAGATCCCCTTTGTTTTCCCAGAAGAACAACACCATTTGCACTGTCATTTTAAGATATAGATCTAAGACCACAGCACCTATCCAAATAACCTGGGCCTGCAATCTACTGCTCTGTAGGTCTTGTATTTATATTGGAAGTCCCATTTAGCCAAGTGAAATCTATTATAATTCAATAAAGAGAAACATTCTCAGGGACAGGGATATAGCTCGATTGGCAGAGTGCTTAGCACACAAGCACAACAACTTGAGTTCAATCCCCAGCACCCATGCTTTGGCATGGTGGCATGAGTTTGTAATCAGCACTGAGGAGGCAGGAGATTCTCTTGGGCTCTCTGGCTAGGCAGCCTCACCTAATCAGTAAGCTCCAGATTCCAGAGTGATTTTATCTCAAAAGAAAACATGGATGGCTATCCTGAAGAAGAGCACCTATGATTGACTTCTAAGCTCTATCCACATGAGCACCTCCAAATAGGCATAGACAGACAAACACACACACACACACACACACACACACACACACACACACACACACA
>NW_026592890.1:9323304-9383230 GCF_907164565.1 Psammomys obesus
ACACACACACACACACACACACACACACACACACACACACACACACACCTGATGACATACAAATACCATATACCTTCACATGCACACACAGATTCCCCCAACCCCCTTCTCTTTCTCTCCCTCTCTCTCTCTCTCTCTTTTTCTTTCTCTCTCTCTTTCTCTCTCACACACACACACATAATCTTCAAGTTGTTTCATAAGATGCCTATTTGTGAGCTGGCATTTAATGAATAAGATCAGAAAAGCACTGGCTTTGTGTACTTGTGACTCAAATAACAAGATGTGGAAAAGAGTTTTCAGTCATGGAAAGACATACAAACAAACAAACAAACAAAAAATGCCCAGCATGATGACCTCATGAAGTCTAGTCCAACAAGAAAATTTAAAATGCATTTAATAGCTTGTAAAGTTCACAATATTCTTATCCACTTAATAGCACAGAAAGAAACAAATTATTTTCTGGCCAAGGAAAATTCAGATTCAAATTTTAATGTCCCCATTCTATAAGCCTTGGTCAGCCCTGTAGGAAGATAATTATCAAGGCTAGAGGGATAGTTCCTGCTGCTTCTTAGAAGTAAACTCAGGAGCTAAATTAAGGTACTTAGAGGTAAACTCTGAAGTGTGTGCAGAGCTTGGCTGTTGGACTCCTGTGGACTCTGGCACAGAAGGCTAAACACTCCTATTTATTTAGAGAGTAGAAAAGAATGGGACAGCAGAAGCACGGCTTTCTCAATCATCCTTCCAGTTCCTGCTAATCAATGGGAGTCACACAGCTAACAACTTCCTGCTATGGTTTGAAAATGCAAGTTTTAATGTGATTTCATTGTACTGTCCTTGTATTGAAAAGTGTTTATTATGTAGTTTCAAATTTACCTGAATATTGGAAAAAAGAAAAGGAAAGGAAAGAAAAACCAGCAGGAAAACTGCCATTGTGCAAAAGAAGGACATAAAATTCAAGCCATGAATTAAGGAGGCAAATGAAGGCACTCTCTTTCTTTATTAGAACTAGAAGAAACAGATTGTGTTCATCTTGCTTAGGGCCAACAGGCGCGCTTCATGGAATACAGCCAGCATCAGTCACAAAGCTCACTCGGGAGTTTTGCTCTGTACAAAAAGGAAGCCAGATGGGCTATTTACTTTCAACAAGATAATTCTGGAAGAAATTGTTATAAGTCAAAGAAACTTTTTAGCTTCATCTGCTATTTTAGCCTCTAAACTGATTTAGGAGGTTAGTAGGGATGGGGCAGCTCTGTTAGAAAAGAAAGAAGAGAGTGAAGGACAAAGCTTGAGTTGATGAAGTGGTCCATGATTCCAGGTCTTATAACTTGGGGAGAGACACCCATGACAAGCTACCTGACCTCTAAGTCCTTTGGTTTCCTGAATGTCAGCAAAGGGACCAAAATAGTATCACATGAATGATCAGGAACAGCACTTGGAACAACATACAACATGAGAACTCAACAGACATCAGACATTAGTTTCATCTGCTCTGTTTTCTCTATCTATAAAACTGAGGAAAATCCATCAGAGATATAAATATACGGGCTGCTGACTAAACAACTCCTAAAAACGTAAGAGCTCCATGTTAGAGTAGTCTTCTGATGACATTGGTCATAATCTACTGATGGAATTCATGAATTTGAAAATATCTCTTTTATTTTACTGTCACGGGAGGAAAAATAATTTTATCATTGGAGATATCAAAACATTGAGATTTTTCTAATTTAAAACTACTTCTTTAAGAAACATACCTATGTATTCATAAAACCCACATTAAGCTTTGAGGTAAACACATATAGACATGCATATGAATATTTTATAAAAACATACCTATCCATCTTGCTCTTAGGATCTGTAATATATAAATATTACTTATAAAGACCAAACTAAAAGTTTCCAAATTAAGTTATAGGAAAATCAGGCATTCAAGCTTTTATCCTTATGTTATTCAGGAACTGATAGTTGTAGAAGAATAAAAGATACTCTCAAAACATTGCAATACACAATTATACTTAATCTATTGTGATTACCATGGCAAGAGAAAGGAGGTACATTTTGGAAAGATTATTCAATACGAAAGACTAAAACAAAAATGTCTTCCTAGTTATCTTTGGACTGATATTGAAACTATCACAAATGATCCACTTAACTATTATATTAAAATATTTTCAATACTTTGGAAAAGGTAGAGAGCTGACTCCTTTAAAAACAATTTGACAGAGCTTTCCTGAACCTTTTGTTTGTTCTAGATTTGTTTATTTGCAACAAAGTCTCACTCTGAACCCTAGAATGGTCTTGAACTCACATCAGTTTTTCTGCCTTAATTTCAGGGTGTTAGGATTATAGGTGTGAGCTACCATCCATTGTTTCTTCACACTAATTTTAAACAGTGCTAAATTCATGTTTTATATAAATAAAACATGAAATGGATTATCTGCTTTGTTATCTATGTTCTGAATCTTCATGTTATTGGACTAATTAAAAAAAAAAAAAGCCAAGGAGCCTTTGCTGTTCAGTTTCAACCACTGATTTGCCCCTGCATAGAGCAATATCAAAAAAAAGTACTATCTGCAAGATCTCATATTAGCCCCAGGGGAGCCCAGGAGCCTGTGGAAGTCTGTGTGCCCTTGGACCTTTTGCATCCCACACAGCACACTGGTTGGATGGAAAATTCAAGGGACTAATCCCCTTCTCCTCACAAGATGAGAGGTGAGGCAATGGCTCCCCATTGCAAAGAAGCAGGTATATTTACTGCTTGGAATTCCCTAAAATCAGAGTTCCTCAGGTGTCCTACAAGCTCTTATCCATAGGACCACAGTATTTGTGAGGGAACTGAAACCAACTGCAGTGCTAGTCTGGTGATGCAGTTGGGCTAAGTTGAACATTTATAGGATGTTTTAAACAAAAATAGCCATCTATGACAATTATAAAAAACAACTGAGAGAAGAGGCCGTCAGCACAACGCTCTACATTGAAAGTTATAGCTTTATCAGCTAATATGGAGAACTGATAATATCCCACCTGGTCTGACCTTTGGAACAACGCGGCAATAAATTTATACTAGATTGCCCTGGACTCTATGTAAAGGAGAGTGAACCATACAGTAGCTCTCCACTAGGCATGAGAACTGCATTGTGGAATATCTATTGTCCCTATCATTAGTAGCAATGACATTTAACTTGACTGTCTGAATGAATACCTACTGGGCTTCCTGATCAAAGTCTTTGGTTGGATGCATGGTAGAGAGACTAGATGAAGACAATACTATAGACTATCCTCATCCTGATGCTACAGATCTCATTGGTTGCAGCCCTAATTAAATTTTATCAGAGAGCTTAACAGATGTGTTTCTAGCACTTGTGGTGGGATTAGTCATAGTGACATATTCAGATCATAGTTCATAAGAATACAAAACAGTATGGAATTTTGAGAGGGCTGATTTCTTTTGGGTCCCTCACTCACCGCATCTCTTGATGGGTATGTGGATGCTGTATGGTCCTGACCATTATTACTTTGACCATATCTCAAGATTCTTTATATGGTCTTTAAAAAGTCATCAATACCTATTTGTAGATATTTATTTTATTTCATTTATCTCTAGATATTTTGTTTGTTTGTTTTATTTCTCACTACTTGCTATGACAGTGCTAGATTCTTCAGACTGACTATCTGCCATGCAAGCCTACTACATGAACAGCATTCATCTGGGTCATAGCACATCATCTCTGTGGAATCTAGGGACAAAGAAAATTGTAATGATTTAATGATGTTTATATTGTGGAAAGTTACCACATCATAGCAATGGGGTCCTAAGCATCTGTAAGTCTTGTCAGTCTCCAATATCCATGATATATTTAGACAAAAGCTTGTAAGTAGGGTCAAATCTCACCACAACATGCTTGGCTCCGGCTTATATCTTCCTTATGATATATACTTTTGATGCTTAACATAAAGTCACATTCAGGTACCACTATGAAAATGAATATTCACATATGAGAGTATACAAATGTACTGAAGCTGAACTATTTTACCTAGACATTTTATGGTATGCAAGAAAAAAAAAAAGCACAAAAACATCAAAACCAAGTCACTTTTTATATTCTAGAACCAAAACCCTCTGGGACCTATCCCTACCACAGGTTTCTCACTTTAATTCCAGTTCCTCCTGAGTAACAACATATCTATGAAAGTTCTGGTTGGTTTTCTGTTGCTTCATAAAATATTGACTAAAACCAACTTGGGGAGAAAAGGGTTTATTTGGTATATAGGTTGCAGTCCATCATCAGGGGAAGCCAAGGTAGGAAATCAGGACAGGAACTGGTCCAGATACCACATAGGAAAGTTACTTATTGAGTTGCTTCCCTTGACTTGCTCTGTTACCTTTTCTATGCCCCAGAATAGCACTACCCACAGTAGGCTGGGCCCAGCTACATAATTAGCAATTAAGAAAATTCCCACAGATGTCAATCTGATGGAGGCACATCTCAATGGAGAGTCCCTCTTCCCAGGTATGTCTAGGTTTATGCCAGCTGACAGAAACTATGATAAGAGGCAACATTACTCTAGCCTTACAGCTGAAATGTGGAGAACTAACTAATATGTGTATAAGACATTTTTGT
This sequence comes from Psammomys obesus, assembly GCF_907164565.1. Lineage (NCBI taxonomy): Eukaryota > Metazoa > Chordata > Mammalia > Rodentia > Muridae > Psammomys > Psammomys obesus. The sequence continues at coordinate 9,327,924 of NW_026592890.1, forward strand.
ATGATAGTATGGTGAGAAGAGTGATTTAAGATATGTGTATATTTATTCCAGCTTCAGTTTAAAAGAATAATAAATTAATCTAACAAATAATAAACCTACCATCCGTGGAGGACTTATTTATAGAATTTGTCATTTGTTAAAGAGAGGGGAAAGAAAGTATGCCAGAATCAGAGAATAATCTGATTTTATTTTTCTTTGTCAAAAATCCTGCAAAAGCAAATTATTTAAGGTTTCTAACTTCACCTTTAGAAATTTAATAAAAAGATTCAAATGCCACCAAAGCTTTTGCATTATTATTAGCAAAAGATGTAATACTTCACTGTAATATCCAGATTTCTGGCTCAGTAGATATCAAATGTGATTGAAAAGTATTCTAATTTTACTGCTTTATAACAGACATAATTTTTAAAACCTGAGCTAAAAATTAGAAAACGTCATGTCATCTTGGAAGGTGATTCCATATTCACTTGAATCTTCACTTCATTAAAAAATAAAAATGAATGGTTTTTGGAACAACCAGACATGAGCTTGATAAATGATAATTTCTCTGCCCCCTGTGAGCAATGAGAAAAAAGTAGCTATGTTTATTTATAATGTTCCATATCCTAGGAAATAGATAAGTGATGCTGTTGGCATATTGGGTTATTTAATTATGTGGAGGCATTGCTGAAGGTGAGTTTGCTCGTGGTAAACAGAAACAAATATCTCAAAATTATGGAGAATACCCAATGAAAACATTAAAGTCAAACCTGTCTTTTAAATAACATTAAGGAACATGCTTAGAACAATCATGAGAGGAATCAGGCACTGCCCTCTTCCCTGAGTAACAGAGTGTGTATGTAAACAGGGCTGGGGAGTTGAAGCTTAAGCCTTGCAGAGGATGGAATGACATCACCAGAAATATCCAAATGCTAAAAGCATGAAAATAAAGGTTTTACCTTTTAAAAACAACCTTGGAGTAATTAAGATAAATTTCTTTCTAAATTAAATTGCCATGAAAATTTCTCTACAAGGCTTTAGGCACTATAAGCACCCCTTGACTTTGGCCTGTCATGCTTCTTCAATAAATCATGCAGCAACCCAGAAGTCAATTGAAATGATTGAATCAAGGAAAATCAAATTTTAACATTTAGTTTCAGTAACATGATTATGAAGCTTTTAGTGATATTGTAATTACTTTGAAGCATTGAGCATATGTTTCTATTGAAAGTATCCCATAGAGAAAAGTTGCACTAGGGAAACAAGTGCAGATCCCAAAGAAGCAAAACTGTATTTGATGTGAAGTTAAAAGCTAAAGGTAGAGGAGACAAGGCATCTGTGTGATTTATATTCTGAGCATCATACATAGAGCAATCACTTTGAAATCCCAGCATCATCAAAAATTGAAATAATTGAATGGCTTTCCTCTAAGGGTTCATGCTAGAGAAAAACTGAGGAGAAGCAACTGTTCAGAACAGGGAAAGAAGGAAAAAGCATCCTGTGCTAGCTCTAATTCACTCTCACAGGAAAATGTGGAAGACTGACCTCCTAAGTTTAAAGCATCATCTCCTCTGAAACTGAAACATTGTAAGTGTATCTAGCATTTATCAGATCAAGCTATGTAGTTATTCATTCTTGCCTACCTTAGTTCTTACTGAGATGCTGCTGGGCTTAGAGACCACAAAAATGAACAAGATGAAGCTAAGCCCTAAGACAAATATCAATGGAGAATGAATTCTAAGGGACATTAGAGAAGAGAAACTAAAGACAAGCATGCTACTTCCTCCCCTTCCATTCCTACTGCAGTTATCTCTTAAGTAAAAACATGCTTCTTCCTTCAAGAACAAGGTAATACATAAACATACAACATCAAAATAGAAAGAAATAGTCTTTAGAATTTAGCAGAAAAAAATAATTCTGTCCAAGATCCAAAATGTACAAGCCCTTGCAGGTATTTTGATTACATCAAAGTGCTATCTGTTCTAACATCATATAGACCCTAAAACAGATTTAAAGGGCTTAGTCCAGCTTCTGGTGTATGTGTGTGTATATGTGTGTATGTATGTGTGTATGTGTGTGTTTCCATGTGTAAACCTGGAGCTTACTGATTCTTCTGAACTAGTGACTAGCCAATGTAATGGATCTGCCTGTCTCTGCCTAGCTCAGCTCCTGAAAGGAGGCACCACCAAGCCTGGCTTTTATGAAGGCATTGGGGCCCCAAACCCAGGTTCTCATGTTTGCTTGATAGGCTCTATACCCATTGAGACATCTCTCCACCCGCTTACTTACTAATCATAGGTAGCCACATTCTGTTATTATCTTGGAAGATAATCTGATTCATGAACTTGATCACCATCCTCTGTAGTTGTCAAAATTTCCTTCCTCTGCTGGAATTCACCAAAACTACAAATGTTTAACTTGTAGAGTATTACTTTATGATAAAGCATGGTCATGATTTTGATGTTAACCAAAAGTAAATAAATGAGAATCAACATGGTCCTCATCCCAAAATTATCTTTCTATATAAAATTGTCACATCCATTAAGAGCAAGCAATCTCCCATTACTCAGAGCAAGGCCTTCCCTCTCCAACATGACATGGAAAACTTCTCTGAGATGCTCTACACTTTCCTTGTAACCTCGCATATCATTTCCTCCTCAGCTCCTTATGTCAAATGCTGGCCTTTGCCTAGTCCATGTCCTGCTAATGAGTCTTCCACCTTATTAATAGTCTCTCTATGCAAAGTCTACTTTCTTTAGCTACCTGCTCAGAAGCACAGTGGTATTAGAAATAAATCCCACCTTAGCTGGATCCTGCAACTGAACATATATGAACATAGTATATTCAGTAAAGAACAGCTTCCTCTATTGCAGCATAGCCTCTGTGCCTGCCACAAGTCCCGAGAATGAGGTCTAAATAAACAGTGGACATTCCTTTCCTTATTTTGCCGACAATAACCAAAAAATTAACCTTTTTCTTTTTCACAAATGAAATCCTGCATCACTTTAAACCTATATTCCAGATTTTATTAAGACTTTCTTCTAGCTATATTAATAATAAAAAACAGGATACATTTCAGATAACAGCCTTTCCTAAAACCAAAATCTATATTGCACTCTTAAAATCTGAAGCAAATTAAGCTACAATATTTTTTGTTCTCAACTTTACTAAAGTTTATTTTAAAAATTTTAGCTGTAATTTTCAACAGGGCAGAGTAGTTATTATTTACAATAGGTAAGACAATGTTATTCTATTACAGAAAATCATTAAGTGTCTAATATTCACAGCAAACTCAATCAGAAATCAAAACATACATGAAATGTTTATGTGTTCCTATTTTCCCTGATCATCTATTGTTATGTAAAGTTATACTTCCTGTCAAAAGTACAGCAAAGCTTCCCTTTCTTTACAGGAAGCAAATAAGCAACCTGTTCCATCAGATTACCCAGCTGTAATTCAACATTTCAGTCCAGGATAGTAGCCACATATTCTGTTGCCACCTAGGAAAACTGCCTTGAAAAGTAAGCTATGTTCTTACCTACTGCTATCGACTAGTCCATGGGCATGGAAGGAGGGATTAGATCCCTTACATGCAATATTATTACATTATTGTATCACATTTAAATGGCAGGCAAAAATGTTAAAAAAAAAAAAACAGAATTACCAAAATCAACCTTATTTTTAAATGATAATTACTGCCTACAGTGGTAAATAAATAACACTTCCTCAAACTGTCTACATTCCAGTCTCTGAAACCTGTGAATGCTACAAATGTGACAAATGGAAACTTCAAACAAGGTTAAATTAAGGTTTGGAAAAGGAGAGCTATCCAGGCAACCTCAAGTACTTTTGTAAGACAAAAGAACCTAAACCACTATAAAGAAGGCAATGTAGCAGTGCATGTGGCACAAACCTGGAGAAGAGGTGAGGCAAATGGATCTCACAACTGCAACCAGCCTAGGCTACACAGAACAAAATCTGTCTCAAAACAAGCAAATAAAACATGCAAGGAAGAAGAGGAAAAAGTAAGGAGTAGAATAGGAAAAAAAAAAAAGAGATGAGAAAGAGAAAAGGGAAGGATAAAGAAGGAGGTTGAAAGGAAGAGGACAGAGGAAAAGGCAGAGGAGGACATGATAGCAGCAGCCACAGCAGCAGCAGCACTGTGACAACAGAAGCTGAGAAGAGAGCAGAGCAGGGAGGCCAAGGACTTCTCCAGGGATGAGAGGGCTCTCCCCTGAGCCTACAGCAGAAACCAGGCTGCTAACAAATAATCTCCTGAATTGTCACAGATTAATTTACGTTATTAAACATGTAGTAATTGGTTATAGTAGCAATGAAAAACTAATGGAGTAACTGATGGAGTAACTAATGGAGTTTTAGTAACCTTTCTAAAACATATAGAGAAAAACCGATGATTAAAGAAACTGAAACAGTGGTTCTAATTTTCTCTTCCAGAAATCTCTACTTTTAAGATCACAACATAAAACTGCTTTTTGTATATTACCAGTTAAAACTTTCCTGACCTTATTAGCAATGAAAGCATAATTAATTAAATGTGTATTCCAGCTCTGGGGCCTTTGTTTCATTCTGAGTGTGTGTGCATGTGCATGCATCATTGTGTGTGCTGTACACACAGCTACACGGACAGCATCACCAAGTAATCTGATGATGATCAGATTACCTTGCTCTACTTTATCTCCTTGAGATTGTGTTCTCATCAAACCTGGAGCTAAGCTAACCAGCACTGTGCACAAGTGATCCCCTTTCCTTCAACATACCCCAACCACATATTACTGGAGTTGGACACACAAGGGCTTATCTGAATATGGCAGTGAGGATCTGAACTTAGGACAAGTATGCACAGCAAGCACTCGTAGCCATTGGACCACCTCTCCAGCCCCATGTGTCTTATTCTTAAGGGTGTTTCATAAAGGTTGTTCTTTGGTGATTCAAAAACATTACATGTTGAATAGTAGAGTTCTGGAAACTCTTACAGCTCCAAAACAATAATTTGGGAATATACTTCCTGATATAGAAATGAAATATTACTATTTTACTTTTAAGTTATGGAAACTACGCTCTCATGTTAAAACTTTTTAAATAAATCTTTTTAATAATTAAGAATTCACAGTTATCAATCTTAAACCACTTATGCTTTTTTTACCCTATCATTTCTTGAAGACAAAAAAGAAAATCATTACCTCTTCCAAAATCTAACATCAAAAGGCATCACTAACTCTGCTTTGACTAATCTGACTTTCCTACTTTATACTCCATTGGTTATAAAATGCTCAAACTGACTGAGAAGCTACTATTATTCCTTATAAAAGTTCATGCAAATAAGTACAACAATGACGATCCAACAGGGCAGGTCCCTGAAAGTTAGACTCCAGAAAAATTATTTCAGAACTCTTCCCCCCACATCTAAACAAAACAGCGTTCATGATATAATGCCTGTACTGGATCGTTTTTGTGTCAACTTGACACAAACTACTGTCCTCTGGGAGGAGGGAACCCCAATTAAGAAAATGTATCCATAAGATCAGTCTGTAGACAAACCTATTGAGCATTTTTCTTAATTAGTGATTAATGGGGGAGGCCCCAGCCCATTGTAAGTGGTGCCAACCCTGGCTTGGTGGTCCTGGGTTCTATAGGACAGCAGGCTGAGCAAGCCATGGGGAGCAAGCCAGTAAGCAACATCTCCATGGCTTCTGCTTCAGCTTCTTCCTCCAGGTTCCTGCCCTGTTTGAGTTCCTGTCCTGACTTCCTTCAATGATGAACAGTGATGTGGAAATAAAAGCCAAATAAACCTTTTCCTACCAAGTTGCAATGGTCATGCAGTTTTATCACAGAAATTGTAACCCTAACTAAGACAATCCCAATAAACTATAGGCATATAACAGCAACCATATGAACCCACTGTAAAACGTCAGCAGCTCAAAATTGACAAGCAGTTTGCTTGGTTACTTCTCTGAAATAAAGATGATGGGGGAAAAAATGTTTGACAGAAAATCTTCATGGTATAACATATGACAGATACCATTCATAATACAAGAAGAAGAAGAGGAGGAGGAGGAAAAGAAAGAAGGAAGGAAAGAAGGAAGAAAGGAAGGAAGAAAAGAAAGAGAGAAAGAAAGAAAAAGAAAAAAGAAAGAAAGGAAAAGAAAGAATGAAAGAAAGACAAATTGGTGGCAAAGTCATCAAAATGAAAGAAGAAATTCTTTTGCCTAGCCATTGGGAAGTTCATCAATTCCTAAAAGAACATGAGTGGGTACTGGCTCATATTATACCTTCATTCTATTACTCTCTGTAGCATATATGAAGGTTATATCTAAACTGGGTTCATAGTAAAACACAATTACCATGTGATAGAATGAATATAAATACCATATGCTGCTTCTCTAAAGAAGAGGATAAAATCTGTGCCATAAAGATGTCTTATCACCCAAGGAAATCAGAACTCATGGGAAAGAACCGTCTCTTATTTCTGTGTCCTTCCTTACAGAAGAATACACGCATATACATACAAGGAACATTCATTCCTGTCCAGCACCATTGAAAATAGCAGAAATAACTGATGGGGAACGATCACTGTCAAGTAAAATATCTAATAATCCAAGAAAGATAACATGCTATGTAGTATGGAGGTTGAGGAGGCTGGATTAGTTGGATAGAATCCTAGATGACCAGGAAACACTTTACTAGGGGAAATAGCACTGTTGACTGCATTCCTTTTAACCAAAATTCTCCTCTATAAGATGAAGTAAGTAAGCCAGGGACCTGAAAGAGGAGCTGTAATATATGTCAGCTAGCTGCCAGATGAGTCTCCATCTTCACTCTTATAAATGTTAGGAAGGGAACCACTCAGAATACTACAAAGAAAAATTTTAAATGAGCTCATTAAATGCAAATTAAAACAGAAACATTGAAAAAGCACTGGGCTACAATTAAAGGCTGAAGAAACAGCAGGTAAGAAACAATTTTCATTGATCAAAGAACTGAAAGCTAACAGAATAAAGCATTTTGCATTGAACCTGACTCATGAATATTAAGCACTCTGAAATAACGAGAACTTTTTTCTTTTTTTCCTTTTTTTTTTTTTTTTTGAGGGAGGGTTATCAAAGAAGCTTTAGAGGTAGGGATGGATTTGCATATCTTAATACCAAAGAACTTTCACTTGTATAATTTTCAAGCCATGGAGCTTTAGATTTAAAAAAATTCAGACTTCAGAAAAACCTTAAAAATAGGACCAACATTTGTAAAGGCCATAAAGTTTTTTTTTCAGAGCCTTTGGACCCAAACAAGAACTGAATAGAAATTTATAAACTCTTCTATACAAAAGTTTTGTGTAGTAACCCATTTAGTGACACAATGGCACCTTAACAAACAATATCTGCATATACACTTGCTTTCATCTAAAGTTGCAAAGTGACTGGGCAAGTAGCAATACACAGTACGTTCAACTACAACTTCCACACTTCAAATTTTCTGTATACAGGTTTTAAAACCAGCTAGATGTTGGGCCAATAGTTAATATAACTTCAATATTTACAATGACAAAGCATTTTTTTCTGCTTATTCCATTCTTGTATCCTTGGCACCTACTATCAGTACCGGACACAGAATATACGCTCCATCCTGGAGCGTATATGATTACAAAATAAATGACTTTTCCTAAAACTCGTTTTCAAATTAAAATGTTCCATCCCTTATCTTTAAAGAAGACAAAAAAAAACACTCACTGGCAAGTGACAATAAATGTATACTAACACTGTCAGATAAGACAGGGCCCCAAAGACACCTGTGCAGCATGCATTCTAAAAGAAAGGCCTTTTGACTAGTGAATACTCATTGAGAAAGGAAGACACTTTCATAACTAATATATATTTTTATTAAATATATAAAAAACATTATAAAATTGAAAATAGGCCAGGATTACTGTGATCTTTATATGTATACAGTTAAATTCTCTAACAGATTTTAAGCAAGATATAGAAAATAATATTTTTAATCAATTAAAAAAACAACACTTTTGAATGGAACCCAAGGTCTTATGCCTCCTAGGATATATCACTGAGCTACATTCCTGTTTTAAAAATTTTCTATAACACTAGGTTTCAATTTAAGAACTTCCTATTTTAATTATAATAGGTGATAATATCAACTGCCTAACCATAAAGGGCATTTAAAACAATTCACAATTGTTACCATTAAATTCAATTTTAAATACAAAGAAGTACTCATTTTTAAAAAGTTTTAAAAGAGATGCTCAAAAACACATTTTTTTCTCAGTTAAATTTTCTGAAGCTTTTCTATTCTGCTTTTTGTTATTGTGACTCCCTTCTCCATGCCTTACAAAGGAAGAATCTTTCATAGACTTCAATTATATTATGGTTTAAGTCTGTCTGGGTCAAGGCATTGAACACGTCAATCATAATCCAAGTGGGAAATGTAAGTACTTTTGAAGCCATCTCCACAACAAGAAGAAAACCCTCTATTTTAAAACAATAAAGGGAAAATTAATTTTGGGGTAAGTTCTTCCTCATATTTGGCCAGGAAACTTATCCATAGGAAAGTCTAGTGAAGGAAGGACTTCACTAGCAGAGCAGAGTACTGCCTGCACTGGGAGGATACAGCAACAGAGAGAGTCTAAGTATAAAAGGACCGGTCTCAGCAGTGCTGTGCAGTGGAAGAAACTGTTCAGTTCCTAGAGCTATTTATGTTTCCTTTGATCTGCAGCAGACCTAAGGATAAAGACTGTCTGCCTTTGTTTCCTGGTCCAAAGATTAGTCAGAAAAAGGCAAAACTATTTCTTCCAGGTTGAATTGTTTTCACTGTCAATACTGAAGTTTACTAAAAATATGGCTACCAATAGAATTAGGCAACACAACTAGTTGAAAGAAATAATTTATTTAGTTTTAATTTAATTTAATTTATTTAGTTTTGTTTTTTTGTTTGTTTGTTTGTTTGTTTTAATATGGAAACTCCTTGGCAGGGGACAAGGATTTAGCCATTTGTGTTAAAATACACACTTATTCACCCTGCAAAAAGAGTAGCTAGAGAAAGAACAGTCTTTAAACTCAGCTTGTATTTCTCTTGGCTCTGTCACTAATTGATTTAATTTTGTCATCCACAAGAGAGTCCCAGATAAATCTAAATAAAACTGCCTAAATGTGTTCCATTCTAAAGTTTTTAATAAAATAACTTATTAGATTCTTTATAAAAAGGATTCTTTCTAGGTCTTAATTTCATGTCTTTAAATAGCTTTATGGGAACTTTGGCTTCTCCAAATCATCCATGAACTAGAGTAAGCTGAAAGAAACTAAGCACGTGTAATTGTCTTTAAAATATGAGAAATTTCTTTCTTGTAATTTTTTTCCTAATCTCACCCACTTGGTTCACAGATTCAGTTCATATTTGTGTTTACAATGGACTATTAAGTATATGTCACTTAAAAGGCTCAGTAAGATTCATTAAAAAAAAGTATACTCTTCTCTTAATTTAGCAAGTTTCCAATGCATTCACCAAAGAACGTGCACTATGCAACCAAGGGAAGAATTTAGCTTGCACCTCTGCCTCAGTGAGGATCTTAGCTGCCTGGCAGGATGCCCAAGGGGTGGAGGTGGGGCAGATCTACATACTTTAGCATTACTTTCCTAAGTTAAAAACATACTTAGCCACTTTCACCGTGTAAAGCACTTATTTCATAGATCCACCTCTCATCTGTCTTCTAAACACACCTCTGACAGACAGACGTCAGATGCGCTTGGAGTGTCACCTGCCAGGCATATATCACCAACAAGCTCACCAAATATTCAGGACATCACTTGGAGCGAGTCTACAGTAACAAAACCTTTAAACAAGAATGCCCACTAAACACCAATATGCCTTTCTACTTATCCTGGAGGTGAACCCCAAAAGTGACTCTGAATTTAGCATCTCTGCCAGAGAGGACCTTTCTAACCTTCCTGCTTCACAGTGCTTGTAACAACCCTAGCGGCCGCTTCCGAAGCTGCACTTGTCAAACTGCGAAAAGATGCCGTCTTTGCTATTACCTACTCTCCGCCACTCTTTCACCTCAGATCTCCGAGGTGACACTTACAAGACGGAACTGAAGGCGCAAGGTGCAGCCTCCACCCGTCGGACGCTCCCTGGGGTTTTCTTAGTGTCTGAACTTTGTGCTGCTGACGCGGCGGGGCGAGCCCGGCCAGCGGAGGGCGCAGTGGTGCACGGGGGTTACCTCGGGGATGCTGCCTTCTGAGGGCGGCGGGCTAACCTGGGCAAGGGCGGGGTGGGGACTGGGAACTCACGCTTACGCTCTAGGACACGCCGGACCCGGCCACTCGCGGGCCCCCTCCCGGGCCGAGGAAGCCCACAGAGCGGGCGGGCGCGGCGCACACGCCTTCGCCCTGTCACTGACGAGCGGCTCGGGTCCGCCCCCGAGGATCCCACTCGGACCCGCGGGGTGTGACGTGGCGCCACACGCGGGCGCAGGCGGCGCACAGATTGTACCTGGCAGGCACCCACGTACCTATCATGGTCACCGGGCGGGTGGTGGCTGCGAGGCGAGCTGGACCTACGCGGGCACCGGCGCCCGCCCGAGCCTCCCACCAGCGTTTCTCTCTGGTTTTGTCATCCAGGCCTTCCCCTCCCCCTCCCCGCGCGACGGCAGGCGCAGTGCGCACGCGCAGCTCCCCTAGCGCGAAGCCTGCTGGGAGTCGTAGTTTTAACGCGTAAAGTTTTCCTCAAGCTGCCTCCGCGGCCGCGCCAGTAGCCTTTTCCGGATTAAGACCCAGGAAACGCGCGTCACGGAGGGGCGGGACTATCGGGTCGAAGTGTTGACGAGTCGCTTAGCAACCAGGAGGCTTACCTTTGGAAGCTTGTAGTGGCTCTAGCCTCAGGTCCCGGCCCTCTTCCCGCCCCTCCCCTCCCCTAAAGTCCCTTCACCTTGGTGCTGCCAAACATCTGGATCACCCTGGGCACCACGAGGAGTTGAATTTCGACCAGTAACGCGACTTTTTATATTTTTTTTCCCGACCTCCCGCTCACATCTGTAAAACCCACTGGTTTTTTTTACCATACTTTTGATAAGGACGAGACGTTTTCTAGGAAGATGGTGGCAGAAAAAGAGACCCTGACTTTAAACAAATGCCCAGATAAGATGTCGAAGAGGACCAAACTGCTGCCACAACAGCCGCTCGCGGTGCACCAGCCTCATTCCCTGGTTTCTGAGGGCTTCACAGTCAAAGCCATGATGAAAAACTCAGTCGTAAGTGATCTTCCCCAATTGAATGCACTTGCTCCGAATCAGGGAACACGAGGTTGTAGAGGCTGGCAACTCTTAAGATATTTTCCAAGTCCAGGTCCTGGGTACTGGCGGCCGAAACTGGCAATGACTCGATCAGTGGCCAGCCGTGCCCAGCAGTGTCCAGAAAGGTAGGCTAAGTGTCAGAGAGCCTTTGGGGCCGCTGATGTACTGGGCTAGCTTACAAGCACCTTCTTGAGAACGGGTGCTTTCTCCACTGCCCCAAATTGACTTACGCATTTTTCCTCAAAGGGAGAGAAAATCTTTATCGTTATTGCAACCTAAATTAGTTTCACTTAGCAAAGGGCCTTCTGGAGTGAGAGTTCCTGGAAGTTATAGGCTTGCAGAACTTAACATGAACCAGTATACAGCTGCGAGACAAAGTTATCAGTGATCTAAAGTAATTTATTTCATCTAGAACATTTTAGAATGTCTTAGAATTCTGACAAAAAGGGATTAGACTGTTAAAGTATTCAAAAGCTGTGTGAAGACTATTTCCTGATAGGCCTTTTAAATACATTTCAAAAATATGAGCTCTATTTCAAGTGTCCCACTACTAATACAAGTCTTAATTCATTTTTATTGCTTGTTGTAATAAAAATAAAATAGTCCTAATGCCAATAGGGGCAAATATTTAAAGGGAAACAAATAGTTTAGCTACATGTATAACACTGCTTTTAAACCTTCTTATTTGTTAAATACCCTCTGATTTTGTATGCTAAATCAAGTTTATCTACTGAGGGGGCACCTGTTTAGAAATGTGAGATTAAATACTAAATGTCATTTTCAAGTTTGTACAATTTACACCCCGAGAGAATTTTTTTATACAGCAATTCATATATTAGCTTAATAGTGTTCTCCATTGTCCCATTATTTTTCTACTTATATATTGCAAGCCTAATACTACATTATTTCTAAACACACATTTAATGGACTCAAATGAAGCAGACTTCCAGTGTGGATTCCCATGTTGCTTCACAACATATTTTTATTTTTACATCATTTTACTTTATTAATATTTTATGTTATGTGTGTCAGCTAATTTTTCATGGTTAAAAAGTCTTTAAAACAGTCCAAAAGAGAACTGCAGAGTAACAGGAAACAGAAAAGATTGTTTCTATATTCAGTACTTATAGGTCACCATTTTTGAGTTCTGTGATGTAGATTTTTGTCACATTATAAAGTATCTCTATCTCTCATTCTGAAGGTCTACTTCTATTCAGGACATATATGCCAATTTTCATCTTTTAATTTCAGCCATGTGTTCCAAAAGCCAAGCCAAAACCACTTCTCTGGAGTTGCACGCACCTTCTGTTCTCTCTGTAACTCTCTATCTCAGTAGGCAATGTCATTTCAATTATCTTCCAAGAAAAACATACAGAATCTACTCTAGGAACTATAGAAATTATTTATGAAATAATGGTAAATGTAAACATTTATTATTGGTAAGCTATTGGGACAAGTGGTCTTAAGCAATAAGTAGTTCTCTTGTTTGCATGAGCTTTTCGTTTTGGTCTCAATAAAAATAAGCAGTTACCAAAGTGTTCAATCAGAGAATAATATTCAAGTTCATATTGATACAATGTTTTTCATTGAAAGATGAAAGGAGATACTTAATTTGAACATTTGTAGTTTACGTTCCTTCTTGGAGAATGATGATGAAGCCCATGGCCAAAAAACAGCTAACCAGTATTTATTTCTTCATATCAGCAAAAAGTAGACCTTTTATGCACTTATACACTTCATCAAAATCAAGGAAGGGCAGGCATAGTGAAACATACCATAACCTTATGCTAAGGAGGCAGAGAAGGAGTTTAATCCTTGAGGATAGCCTGGGCTACACAGGAAGATCAAAGAAAGTCTGTACTACATATGGACATATGGAGACTCAGTCTCAAACACACACACACACACACACACACACACACACACACACACACAGTAAGTTAGAATATCCATCCAAGGCTGTGATGATGCCACTTATAATGGCCCTGATTCCAGGACCATCAGAAAACAGGCTAAGAAAGCTATAAAATTAAAAAAACAAAACAAAACAAAAAAAAATTCTAAGATATACTTTAGAAAAGATGAGGAAAAAAAAGGTCAGTAATCTGCAAAAATGACACAGCCAGCAATGAAGAGCAGGCAACTTCATTGTCCCAGATCCTGCTCTTATACTAAGTCCAATGCTAAAGGTTAGTCTTAAAGCCACAGCTAGTTGGGACAGGCCCTGGGGAAGTATAGGCTGTTACTGGTAGCTCTGTGGCTATCTACAACCTGCAATGCTTTATTAATGTGGCAGAGGGGAGATGAGACAATGGTGAGGATCAGAAGTCATGAACCACCAATGCTAAAGATGATACATTATAGTGGAGAGAAGCATAAAGACAAGTAAAAGAGTAACAATACAAATGATTAAGCATCTATGGTTAGGGTTACAGGTACTCATTCCATCCAGTGAAAGTACTGAGCATGGTGTACTCAGGACAGCTAGCTGATGGAGGCCTTCCTCACCCATGCCCCCTTACCTCTCAGGTATCGAATGTCTCCTAAACTGCTCTCTGCCAGTCAGTTATTAATACATGTCGACTAAGCTTTTCAGAACAAGTTTCTTCTTTTGACACAATGTAAAAGTTTGGGAGCTATCCAGTTCCAAAACAAAACAAAAGACATACTTCCACAGAGCCGGCACTCATCTTCTTAAAAAACAAACTTATTCTTTGACAATTTCATACATGTATGTAATATATTCACCGCAAATGCTCCCTTCCTCTCTCCCTGAATCCCTAACATTTGCCCCTTCCACCCTCATGTCCTCTTTCTACGTTATTTTATAAAGTAAGGCAGAAATTTTGTGTTTGTTTCCTAAATGTCCGGAGCTATACTTTATCCTTGATATAGATAAACTACATTAAAATATTGGTGTGAATAACAATATAAGAAAAAATATTTATCTGGCAGTTATCAAAATGTTAGTCATTATTCTACATGCCTAAATATAGTAACAATTGCAGTACCTATGTGTCATGGTGGGTGTAAACTTTTGTAGGCTACTCTGATATAAAAATTGATATAGAAAAAAAATTAAAAAAATAAAATAAAATATTGGGTCATTTATTTTGGGATTCCCATATACTTTAAATGATTTGTCAGTGCTGAGTTTATTAACTCAGGTGTGTCCCTAATAATTTGTTATCAGCACACATCATTCTTTTAATATATTATGTCATTCTACATTATTTGCACTTCTAATCAATCCCATTTAAAAAAAAAACAGAGCAAACATTTTCCCCCACAGAACATATGAATCTCAGACAATTTTATGAGACATTTATTAAATGACAGGAAAAGAATCCAGATTTCTATATAATGTTTATTTCTGTTGATCAGTTTGTTCCTGAGAATTTTTTTTCAGCTATCACCTGTATGTACCACATGTGTGAAAAATACCCTTGCCCCAAGTAAATCACTGATAAACATTAAACCAATATACTGGTATTGTATAACAGTAGTATCAACTTGGGTAGTACAAATTGGACTTAGTGGGTTATAACATGTTTTAAAAATACATATTAAAAATAAAATTTTAGTGAACATGAAGTTGGAAGGAAGTTTGAAGGTGGGTAGTGAAGCCAAGAGAATTTAGGGAGGGGGATATTTGTGAATATGATCAAAATACATTGTAGGCATTTATGAAATTCTCAAAGAATGAACAAAAATAGTATGTTAAAAAATAAGTACCATTCTGATCAGTGTAAGAGAGAATCTCAGAGTTGTTTTGACTTGTATTTCGCTGATGACTAAGGATGTTGAACATTTCTTTAAGTGTTTTTCTGTCATTCGATATTCCTCTGTTGAGAATTCTCTGCTTAGCTCTGTACACTATTTTTAATTGCATTGTTTGGTTTGTTGGTGTCTAATTTCTTGAGTTCTTTATATGTTTTGGACATTATGACCAACAGGATAGACACCAGAAGCGGTGGAAGAGAGGAAACAGCATGGGAGCCTGCTATAAAGGGTCCTCTGAAAGGCTCCACCCAACAGGGGATAGAAGCAGATGCTGAGACTCATGGCCAAACCTTGGGCAGAGGGCAGGGAGTCTTATGGAAGAAGAGGGGGGTGGGACAGAAGGAACAGGAGCCCCACAAGAAGATCAACAAAGCTAAAATATCTGAGCCCAGGGGGCCCTGCAGAGACTGATGTACCAACCAAGGACCATACATGGAGAGGACCTAGACCCGCTGCTCAGATGAGGCCAATTGGCACCTCAGTCTCCATGTGGGTCTCTGAGTAATGGGAGCAGGGGTTGCCTCTGTCATGAATTCGGTTGCTTTCTCTTTGATCACTTGCCCCTGGCAATGGAGCCTTACCAGGCCATAAAGGAAGAGGATCCAGGCAGTCTTGATGAGACTTAATAAGCTATGGGCAGATGGCAAAGTCCCTTTCAGTGGACTAGGGGAAGAGTACAGGGGAGATGAAAAAAGGGAGAGTGGGACTGGGAGGAGTTGAGGGAGGGGCATTCAATTGGGATTATATAATGAATAAATTTTGAAAAAAATAAAAAATACAAATATAAATATGAAAAATGATACTAATAGTACAAAGTCTTTATCTGTTCCTTTCTAGTCACCCCGCAGATATACTATCAAGCTGAATATATCCTACCTGTTTGTGGCTGTTTTCATACCTGGTTTTATACTTATGTAAACTATGTAATTGTTTTGTATCTGCTTCTTCCATCAAAATTATGTTTCTGAGATTCAGCTCCGCTATTGCATACTATTATCGTTGTAAATTAATTGTGCTGATTAACTGGAAATGTCAGTTTGACATAACCTGGAGTCACCTTTTAAAAAAGGTCTCAGTAAGAAGCTACATTAGGTAACTTGATTAACCATTTTTCTGGTCAAGGTCTTGAGCAGAAGAGTGAAGAAAGCTTCAGCACAAGGGGCAAGCAACAAGCAAGCAGCATGGGTACGTTGGTTCCTGTCTGTTCTTGGCTGTGCATGTGGTGACGAGTTGCTTGACATCCTTAAAGGGATGACTGTAACCTGGAACTGTGATCTAAAAATAAACCCTTTCTCTGGTCAGGGTGTTTTAGTACAGCCACAGAAATGAAGCTAGCACACAAATACCTCATGTCTATTCCTAAATGTTTTTGTGTCTGAGTGTACTACAATTTACTTAACCACTCTCTTCTGGCTAAATATTTGTGACTTCCAATTTAAGACTGTTAAATATAGCACTCCAAGGAAATTTTAATCTTTTTTTCTCTCTGCTTCACCTACTCCTTGTTGTCTTACTGTTGGTAGTTAAATTCTCTGCACTCTTCAGAGTCATTCATCGTACATACTAGGGGAAAGCTGGGAACAACTGAGCCTGTGGTTTTCCAGTTGTGGGAAGACATTTTCCTAACAAAGATGCTTGCATTTATATTCAACAAGTCACTTCTTTTACATCAAATACTTCCATTGATTTTCATGCATTCTATTTTAACCATAATATTGTAAGTTTAACTGTAGGAATATACAAAATAGTGGAATGGGTGACACATATGGCTTCTGTATCTAAAATATAATCACCTTATGATTTCATATTCTTTTAGTCATCTTTTTAAGACATGGTCTCACTATGTACCCAGAAACTTGCTATATACTCCAGGATTGGCCTCAAACACATGGAGACTTATCTTTCTCTGTCCTTCAAGTACTGAAGTTAAAGGCATGCACCACTACACATAGTACTTTAAAATAAAAATAAATAAGTTCTTTCTTACTGAGAGAGCCATGGCTTTATTTATAGTCTGTTTATTAGCACAGTGTGCTAGGAGTCAAATTGTGTGTATATTCTTAAGTGTATATAAGGAATATATATATATGCATCCATGAATTCATGAGCTGGCTGGCTTGATAGATTACATTAGATTAGATTAGATTAGATTAGATTAGAATAGATAACTGAAATTTAGGAATTATTCTTTAGCTTACTTTGTCACCTGAATTCGTTGTTTTGTTTGGTTCTATTAATGTTTTTAGTTTTCAGGTATAAACTAAAGAGTGCATTGCACCTTCTTATGTCTGTGCAATGTGTGCACACCTGGTACCTTCAGAGTCTAGAAAAGGTCGTAAGATTCCCTGTAACTAGAGCTACAGGACCACCATACAGGTACTAGAAATCAAACATGGGTTCTCTGCAAAAGCATTCAATGATCTTAACCACTGAGCCATCTCTTCAGCTCTTGAGCTTTTTGTTGAAAGTACATGTTTCTGTGATACCTCTTGGCCCATGCCCTATTATAAAGGAGAAATTAATATGAATTTAGTAAAAGGAAATCCATATGAAAATTTCCCCCATTTACTCGTATTCTGCCAATTTTATTAACCCACCTGGATCCAGCATGATGCAAAGTAATGGGCAGTGGTAGAGAAAGTACCTGTTTTCTTGCAGGTGTCTTCCTGGTCTTGGAAGTGCCTCAGGGAGGCAAGCATCATTGGACCTCATTCTAAGGGCCCTTTTCTTAATTTTCAAAGGCTACAACACTGTGTTTTCTCCAGGATTTCGATTCTAGAGGTCAGGAATTTAATATTAGAGACATTTTAGTTCAATTTTATTACATTTACTAAGTTTTCTGGCTACAAAATTACATAGACTTTTTTTTCACTTTCAAGTTTTATTTACCATCTCCAGCTGCTATACAACTAAATCTAGGCATACGTCTCTAACTATACAATATATTTTTACTGAAAATGAAGACTTCCGCCACATTCTTTTTATTAAAGTACATTAAAGTTATTACATTGGTTTAATTTAATTATGTGATGATAATCCTTGAGAGAATAGTTATATTTCTGAATTGAAAAATAATTGCCATACAATATATTCCAATCACGGTTATCCTCCCGCAACACTTCCAGGTTCTTCCTACCTTCCCACCCATTCACTTTACTCCTTTTCCCCCTCTATGTCCCTTTAGAAAATACACAGGCAAACAAAAGGCAAAAAATAAAAACATAATAAAAAAATAAAAAAACACAAGAAACATCCACATAAAAACAAAACAAAATAATTGAAAACCATAATATACAAGCAAAAGCAAAAAAAAAAAAAAATGCCAAACAAAGAAACATGAGACAAAAGTCTACAAAAATACCACTGAGTTCATTTTTTGTTGGCCATGTACTGCAGGGCATGGAGTCTACTTGTAAGTCTGGCTGTTACACCAAATAAGACTCCACTATACAGAAGTAATTGTTGTCACTTGATGATAGCCTCTTGATTAGGTATTTGCTAATATCCCACCTGGTTATGGCACTAGATGTTTCACTCAGTGGTAAAGGACACCTAGTCAGGGCATTGGCTCCCCTGTTACTTGGTGACTCTACTTAGGATTCTTTCATATATGTATATATAAGAAGATCCTACAGTATTAGGTTTCTCCTCAAATCATCCTTAGTGTTGGTTGTCCCTTCCCATATTCCCACCTTTACCCCCTCTCTCACCCCCTTCCCTGTCGCTTAATCTTCCTGCTCCAATCTCTTCCCTGTCCCTCTATAGCCTTCTAGTCTATTTCGAGTTCCTTGGGTGATCAACCCTTCCTCCACTCCCTTACTCTATACCTAATCTCTGTGATAATATGAATTGTAGCTTATCTATCAAATGCTTAAAAGCTGACATCCATATCAAATGCTTAAAATTAAGACATACAATATTTGTCATTTAGGATCTGGGTTGCTCAGTAACCCAGTTTGATTTTCTATAGATCTATTCATTTACCTACAAGTTTTATGATTTTTAGATCTTGTTTGTTTATTTAAGCCAGATAATATTCTATTGTGTAAATGTACATTTTAATTATCCAGTCACCCATTGATGGACTAGGCTGTTTCCAACTTCTGGCTATTATTAATAGAGCAGCAATAAATGTGGTTGCACAAGTGTCTGTAGCAGAATGAAAGTTTTTTGGATGTATGTTCTTTAGTGCTATAACTAGATCTTGAGGAATATTTATTCCCAGCTTCTTGAGGAACCACCACCCTGACATCCATAGTAGCAGTAAAAGTTTGCACTCCCAACAACAATGAATAAATATCCCCCTTTCCCTGTGTCCTCGCCAGCATGAGCCGTCGTTTCTTTCATTACTCTGACTGGGCTGAGATGAAATCTTGAAGCATTTTTTATTTGCATTTCCCTAATGACTGAGAATGTTGAACAGTTTTTTGGTGGTTGTTGTTTCTCAGTTGTTTGTGTTTCGCCTTTTGAGAAATCTCTATTTAGTTTGTACCCCTATTTAAAATTGGGTCATTTATTTTCTTGATGCCCAGTTTTACCCATTTACCCATGTTTCCAATGTTTATTCTTACATCGTTCACAGTTATTAATTACTCAAAAGTGAATTTAAGGCTGGAGGTGGGGAAGGCTCTAATTTGATCTTTATATATGGAGAACAGCCAATATAATTGGAACTGTGGGTACTAATTCAGTAATCTCTATTCTGACCCTTAGTGTTTTAGTTCTCCAAGAGTCAGTGTCTATGTTCCGTAAGGTAAATTTTCCCAATTTCATCATATCCTTGGTCTCTTACCATCTACAGAGATTTTATTATACACTGCAAAGTTTCATGACTATGAAGGTGGAATTTGGTTAGAATTATATACAATGTGAGGGATAATTTGTGGTGCAGTATCCATCTTTATTTGTTAAGATTTTAAGGTTGTGATGCATTTAAATTTTATCAAAAATACATTCTACATTTATGAAACGATTAAAGACCTTTTTATTATTCAGTCTGTTGACATAAGCATATGTTCACCAATGACTAGATGGAGAAGGTCATAGGCCCCTCTTCTGACTATCCACTGCTCTCAACCAATTTTATGCAATTCTTTCCTAAGTTTTACATGTAGCATCAAAAATTCGGAATGGGTCTAGAATAGAAGGGGAAGGGATGGGGGCAGGGCTCCATCTCAATAGCCATGGAGGAGTCATTATCTATGCTGAGTGTAGACCTTCTAATGTGGCTGTTTTAAAATTACTTGTGTTCTTGACCACATGTAACCTCTACCATTGCTCTATAAGTAAGCCTAATAAACTCATTGGTTCACCAGAGTGAAGTCTGGTGAAATTGTACTTGAGCTTATCATTGGTATCAGAAGAGTACATGCTAGATATTATTCACCTCTCCCTCCGGGGAGGAATTTAGCAGCAGTTGCCTTACTAAAATACCATGGCTTGGACTGCTTAACATATAATCTGGCTTCTCACCATTTTCTAGATGCTGTTAGGCCAAGATGATGTGAACTTGGTCATGGTAAAGGCTCTCTTCCAGGCACACCAACCTGGCTTCTTACTGTGCTTTCATATGATCTTCCTCCATGCATGTTTGTAGAGTCCTTCCCTTTACCTCCCCTCCTAGCTTTTGTTTTATAGAACTGTTAATGCCATAATGAGAGTCCTAACATAATCCTTATTATATCCCATACTTTTATTTACAAATATGGCATTATTGGGGTGATTTAGACAACAGTCCGTGTCAGGTGGGAGCTGTTTTGATTCATGTCTTAGGAATGGAGGCAGGGCTGAAGCTGTTAGCTACCAGAACACAATAGTATTTGTACAAACTAAAAGAAAACATGAACTTCCTTTTAAGAAGAAAATTAACTGTGTAATATGCTTCTATTCTGCATAAAAAATATTAGATTTTTATTTTGTCATGTGTTTGTGACAAGAACACATAACTTCATTTTTATCAACTTCAAGAGCACAGTGCATTGCTATTAAGTATAATCACGACATTGTTAGGTGATAATTAACTCTCTAGAATCTGTATCATTTGACCTTGAAGCTTCTGTTAACAACCTTCTCCAGTCTGTTTCCAAGAGTTTTCCATTTTTAGACTCTGTGTAAAGGAGACTGCACTATTTGCCTGTTTTTGCCGGTCTTATTTCACTCAGGATTATGACTTTAGGTTTCCCACATTGTAACAGATGATGGGATCCCTCAACTCCTTGCTGTATTGTACATAGATCCCACATTTTCTTCATCCATTCTTCTGGGATGAACTTAGGTGAGTCAATACTTTGGCCTCTGTAAATAATACTGCAACAATCATAGCAATTACTGTGTCTCATTGGCTTATTGATTTCATTTCCTTTGCACATGAAGTCATGCATTGCTGATCAAAGTGGATTATTTGAGTTTATGTTTTCCTATATTATTGTGTTTTAGCAGTTTTCATTGTAAAAGAGAAAAATGATGTAGACTTCTTAAAATACATAAGAGAAGAAAAGGAAAATGTTTCAAAGGTAATCAACTAGTTATTCCACTTACCTGTGTGCTGTGTGCCTATACATATGTGTTTGTGTGTCTTTGAAGCTGAGCATGTGTCAATAAAATATTTAAAATTTTAATACCAGTATATTATCACTGCCAGTTCAGTAATTTATCCTTGATTAAATGCAGTTTTGATCTGTCTTACTTTCTTGGTATATTCTATCCTAACCTGATCTTGAAATTCTTCTGATTTAGATAAAAGGTAAATTCTGGGTGTGAGGGGAAAAGATGCTACAGATTAAACCCAGCCTCATACACTAAGATAAGCCTTCGAAGAAGCCTCAGAATTATTGGCACTAAGTATAATTTTTTTCTCATTTGACTTCAATCGTTTCCATTATTAAAGTTTTCTAATAAGGTTGTGATTGGATTATTTCATTTCAACATTTTTGTTAATGTTTTGTTTTAATAGAAATTACATTCTTGCTGTTTAAATGGCCATGATTGTCTTTTTTGTTTTCCAGTTGTATTTATTAAGAATTGTCGCCCAATTGATTAGAGCTTTACACTGCTTTGATTATGATTTTTACTAGCATCCATAAATCTAACAAAGCAAGTATGTTTGTTGTAATTCTGCCACACAGGCATACAATGTACTTGTCTATATTCACCTCTGTTACTCTCATATCAATTCTCATTTCTCCTTCCTTCCCCATCTACATCTTCATGCCCTTGTTTCTCTTTTACCTACTAGATTCTACAATGACAGGAGATATCTCTGTGGAAATAGCTACATGTAACATGGTGATACATTTTTCTGCAACTAACACTTTTTTTCTTGTGGCTGATAAAACACACACACATACACACACTTCCTTTTCTACTCCCACAGTTGATTCCCTACTGTGACCTTTGTGTTGTGACAAACTGAGATTTGCAGGATCTATCTATCACAGCATCTTAAACTGTGGGTGAGGACGCCATGCTGTGTCATATGATTTACTGCATATGTGGATCATGGAAACTTTAGCAAAAAAATGTTTCTAAATGCAAAATAGCCAGAATAGAATTTGAAATCAAATGTGTCATAGAACAGAGGTGTTTCTGCAAGTGCTAGCCTGCATGGCATCGCACAAGATGCTTGAGCCAGGGTTCCAGGCACCCTGCACTGTGTGTGGTGACATGTCGGCAAGGCCTACAGATTCTGAGGTCAGCACTATTGCACGCTTACAATTGCAGGGTTTTACCCACATGTAACGTTTTCTGCTCTCACAGAACACAATGGATTCAATGGGGTGGGAGGGGAATAAAGACAGTATTTCCCTACCATATTTTCACACAATGGGAAGTATCAAATTAGTGCATTTTTTGGATTGAGTTATAATGTTTGGTTTTTAAGTTTCCTGTTTGATTTGATGGTTTGAGTTTGACGAAATACAGAATAAATGAATTTTGGCTCAGGATTGGGACATAATTTCCAGCAGTTTCTGGAATATCCCTAACCACACTTCTGTCATTTTCTCCTATGTTTCTATCCAAGGTGACATTCTAATTGACTATAATAAAATCAACACATCAATAAGTTCTGAACAATGCTGAGTATGTCTTAATCTGCAAAATCAAATATTTAGCCAAGATTTAATTCTTTATGTAAAAATAATGAAGCATATGAGTCTCATTAGTATGCAAACTTAGTTTGTCTTTAATAAATGGTGAAATTATATGTACAACAATAAATTATTTAAGAACAAATTTATGATTTATGATCAGTAATTATTTAATTTACATACTATCTTATATGCCTAAATACTGGGGGTTCTATAACAATTGTGCAGGTTAAATGGGTCATAAAGGGGAACAGTTTGAGAAGCCCTGCTCTGCAGTAAGCTGACTTGGATTCTGTTGAGTGAACACCCAGAACTACTATAGCTTCTATTTTAAATTTTAAGCTCATTCCATACTTTCAAAATCAGGTCTTAACCATTATAAGTTTATGGCTCTGTGAGTAGAAATTGTACAGCAGACAACTTAAAAACGGAATCAGAAAACAAAGAGAGACAATAGCAAATGATATTTCTTTGCTTTCTTTACCCTTGCCACAGGACCTACCAAATTTCAAATATCAAAGTGACATAACCTTATAAGTAGTCATCTTCACTCAGAGTTCCTTGAGGAACTCAGAATTTAAGATCTTTATGTATACTATTGCAATTATTTCATTCTCTGGAAAAGTGAATTTGTGTGTTCAATATGTATTTTTCTTTTAAAAATTTATTCCTTGATAATTTTATGCATACGTACAATGGAATATGATCTTTCATCCCTCCATTTATCTCTCAATCTCTCTCAACAAGTGTCTCTCTCAGCCTCTTATCATCTGTTGTAGCCACTTCCCCCCAAAGAAGAATGATTCTCCCTCCCCTAGAAGTTATCAGCTGCTAAGTTATAAGCTCCTCCCACTCGGTGCTGTACTTTTCTTTAGCTTCACCTTAGTGCGGGTAACCACAGATGGGACATGTTCATAGTGAAAGAACCAGCCATGTTCAGAGGAAAGCATTTCCAAGCACAGCTCTTTGCTTCCTCCTCTGTGGTAGTCCCTGACCCTTGGCAGAAGGTGGTGAGCTGGGGTTGATGTAGATGTCCCATTGAGGGCTGAGCAGGGACAGCCACTTATTCTTGGCATTTTGAACAGTTATAAGTCTGCATGTTTGCTGCCCACTGAAGCTACTGTAACCAAGGTTGAGGTTGGAGGATGGACCCATCTATGGACAAAAATATAAATATGTATTTTTGTATAGTTTCCACCCATAAAATAAAGTTTCTTAAGAGGACTCAGGGGAACATCTTCACATTTCCTGTGATTCCTTAATAAGAAAACATTTAAAAACCATCTGTCTCATGGGGGGCTCAGGAGGTCACATACGTGACTGTGACTCATGGGGTGAGAAGCACATCATGGTGAGAAACACATCGAGGTCACTGTTTGGCCAGCTTGAGGTTTTAGGACCTAGGAAGTGAAACAAGCATATCTAGATTTGGAGACCAGGAAGTAGTACTTCTATATTCTGTATGTGGTAACTCAGTTACTCAATGCAGTGTTATATTCTGAGAGAGATTGGGAAAGCCACAATCTAAAGAGAAATTTAAGATGTCATTATCCATACATTTTTCTCATTTACCAAAGTTACTGTCATGGGGGGGGGGGGGAGAGAATGTGAGTTGGTTACATTATAAAGAATCATTATGTTGTGAAAATAATTTGTATTTTAGAATTATATTTCTAGACCGACTTACATTAAAGTCATTGACATGACATAGGTTAGACAAAGTAATACCAGAAAAATATGATTATATAATAAATGCCAAATGAAATGATAAATACAAGATAAATCATGGTTAACTACCTTCCTTTTGTGGTTTTTACTTAGCAGAAAATCCACCAAGAACTACATTTCACAAACTGTGTGTTCTAAATTAAAGAAACTATGAATAACTAGTCCCTGAGACAAACAGTAAATCCTTTACCAAAGCATCTATGTCCTGCACTTTGTATGTTTTTAAAAGTTATTTTGCATAATGAAATTGTAACTTTATTTTAAAGTTCAACGAAACAGCACATTCTTAAATGCAAAAATTATGAGTTTAACAATCTAAGATTTCACGTGATGTAGTGACCATAGAGCAGGAAAATAGATATCGAGAGTTTTAAACAATAATAATAGGTGCCCTGCTTATGCTTTATTTCCTAATGAAATTTCACAAATAAGTGATATATCTCATTTGCTTATGTTTTCACTAGATGTGTCCTGAATCAAGAGTGATTCACATTTACAAAGTTATTGTTTGTCATTATTAGGAGTAAATATGAAAACAATTCAGAAATTTGTCAAACACTAGTTTCACAAGCTAAAGTATAAATGGTGAATGCTTTGTATTTCCCTTTAAGATTTCACAGTATGAGAGGTGCAGGAGATGCTCATTAACATATTTATTGATTTCTGATATAGCTTGTAAAGTAATTTAATCATCACTGTCAATCTATATCCATTCCACATTTCTTTTCTAGTCATTGCTTATAGAAAAAAAGGCTATTAATTAATTTCCTATAGGTTAAAATGGCTTAACTATATGACAGTTGGCTACTGTTTTTATGAATGAGCCTGACTTAATTGATTTTCAACTAACACCAGATGATACAATTAAAACACATTTATAATGTTAAAGAAATTAAAAATCGAAGAACCCTAGGAAAGGTGTAGCTCAGTACCAGCCTTGTGGACATATTGATCATCACATCACCAACATGCATTTGGTGACATTTATGTGAGCTCCAGCTTTTTCCAGCACTCTCACTGGCAGAAGTAGAGTCAGCCAGATCAAAACAGTGTAAGAACTCAGGGGAGAGACACATGGGAGGCAGTGAAGAGGGAGCCAGGGCAAGTGACACCTTGAGTCAGAATCTAAATCTGGGTCCCCCAAATAAACTGAGATTTATCCAGAAAACTTAGAAACAACAGGCAAGATGTTAGGAGACTGGTCTGAATCCAAAAGGACTCTTAAGACCCTTAGACTCTTGTCAGAACAGCCCCATCTGGCTTCACATCCTCTCAGGATGGGCCAACACTCTGCAGGGTGATAGTAAGTGAGCGAAAAGTGTCTCATTGCTAAGCTGATGTTGCTGGGGGTTCCATTATAAGCTTAACTAGTCTATAAAATAAAGCAGTTTGGCCTTTTAATTTTACTGAATGGTTTCATATCCATGGGTTTTACCTTTAGCTCTGGCTATCACCCACAAGTGGTGATTTTTGTCGTTAAGCAAAGTTGACTGGATTGCATACACTGAGATTTATTGAAATATTAGAGAGCCAGCTCAGACTGCATTCAGTTCATAATTGAAAAGTTCTATAATCTCATTTCCATTGTCAAATTTGAAAACCTCTTCAAAACGAGAATCATTTAAAAGATATTGAAGGACTCTGAGCACGTAGACTTAAGAAGGAAAGTTGTAGACCATGACTTAAATTTACCAGTTTCTGTCTTCTTCCCTTCCCAGACTCGTGATCCTTCAGCTCTGTCAGTTTTATTTTATATAAAAGGTGTCACCATCCAGCCCAAGCTAGTCTCCAGCTTCAGTTTTTCTGCCTCAGCCTACTTGTTCTGAGGTTATAGACAGGAAGCACCATGTCCGGGCTTAGCTATATCTAACCTTAAATATTTTGATTAATTTATTTCACAGCTGTAATTATTGTGTCCCACCATTTCTATTTTTGAAAACAAAAGCTTAGGTGAGTTTACTATATATTGCAAATATTGAAGTACAGAATGTGCTAATTATTGACATCCTTATCATTTGTGAAGGAAAACCATGACAATAATGAAAAAAATGCACAGAATCATCCTACCCAATTTTCTTAGGCCTCTATAAGCAACCCCCCACATCACTTTCTTTCCTATCTCTAGTCAACCAGTCATCCACTTTCACCTTATCTTGCTTTTTATAAAATAAATTTTATAGATAAAGCTACAAAATATCAGTGTCTTCAGATGTATTTTTCAACCAACGTAGTTACTTCCAGAGGCACACACGTTGCCGCACGTGTCAATACGTCACTCCCTTTGATTGTTGAAAGGCATTACATCTGTGTGGATACATTACAATTTGTTTACTTATTATTGGTGGACATTTGGGTTGCGACTAGTGTATAAGTATTAAAAATAGCTACTCTGAATATTTGTGTGCAAGTCTTTGTTGGGATATATGTTTACCTGTCTTGATTAGTGACATGAAAGTGGACTGGCTATACCAACTGCTGTAACATGAGATCTCATGTTAGCCTAGCTTCCTAGCTGCCACTTAGCATTGTTAATGGCAAAGGCAACTTCATCTTGGTCACTGCTGATACATGCATACTTTTTCACAAACTGTATATAAAAATGCTTATTTCATAAGGACTTTCTCAGGCCACCAAATAACACACAAATATTTATGTTAATAAATACAAACTGTTTCATTTTGAAAACAGAATTTATATAATGTGAAAATATTCACATGACTCAAATCCAGTATTATCTTGATTATCAGATGAGCTTCACTGATGCATATTGTAGAAGCAAAGTCTTCATCATTTTCACACTACAGTATATTCATGTTAACAGTCATGTTCTTCATTGTGTGACAACCAACTTATTCCTATGTTCAGTTTCCTGTTCTGGTAGTTAATATTTTAACATTTTGCTTCATTTGAGATTTATTTTGCTCTTTGCACATAAAATTTGAATTTATGTCTGCCTTCATTTATTTTCTTTCAAAGATATCTTAAAATTCCTTTACATTTATAAGAAATCATAAATTCATTTTAGCCTAGGGCCAAGAGCTAGTTTTCATGCTGACCTAGATGCATAAATGTGTTTCATCAGTGAATTCTGAAAATTTGAATGATAACACATTGAACTAGATTAATGAACCAATTAAAAATTTTATAGCATTCAGAAAAATAATTTCTCAAATACACTGTCATTTTACTTCTTAAATTATTCTAGCATCACTAATTAGGCCATATAATTCTAAGACATATAACTCTAAGACATATATATGTGTGTGTGTGTGTATATACATATGTGTGTATGTATATATATACTAGTATATGTATTTGTATTATACTAGTATGTATTTTATATATACTAATAAAACACACACACACACACACATATATATATATATATATTACATATATTACACACACACACAAAGCTAGGTATAGTGGCACTTGCCTTTACTCCTAGCACTTGAGAGGCAGAGGCAGATTTCCAGAACAGCCTGGTCCACATAGCAAGTTCCTGGACAGCCAGGGCTACATGGTGAAATCGTGTCTCAAAAAAAAAAAAAAATTATTTGATCAGTTAGTTAATTTGTCCCAGCTGCAAGATAATCAAATCTTGTTTTGAAAAGCTAGAGTAGGCATTTGCAAGTAGACTATCTGCCATTGGATAATAGTGTACAATTCTCCAAAAGCCCTCACTAAGGCTCTCCAGTGCTCCTCACACGTTAGTGCTGTGCTTTCCACAAGATGCTTGTCTCTGTCTAGTCTCCGTCATCTGGTGGCACTGGGCTTACGCTCGCAAACGGTGCTCCATCAGCTGCAGGAAATACTACACAGCTTGACAGGGCTTCCAAGTGATGACAGGCACAGCGAATGCTCAGCAGTGTGAGTGGCACACACTACCTCCTCAGAAGACGGTGGGTGGTTGTTGTTTTGGTTTGGTTTTGTTTTATAAGTCTATTAACATGTAATTGGCCTGTCTTATAAAGTAGATTTTTGGGGATTTTATAGGATTCTAATCTTCCCCTCGATACTTTAGCCACTAGTGCTAGTGAGTTATGTGTTCTGGAAGCCACATTAATGCTTAGGAGGCACTCAGGCGCCATTTGTGCACTTTCCTAATGACTCGAGTGGCCCTTTCTTTGGTTTACAGATGAACTTAATTCACTGAGGATGGAGATTCTCCAAAAGGCTAGGACTTTCTGAAAGGAGTATTTAAGCCATGAATCACTTACCTTTAGTTAGGATGGCATATGTAATTCAAGTAATTGTAACTGTGGCACTTTATTATCATCTTAGAAATGAATTGAAAATCAGCATAATATCTGACCTTATTGTTGCTTATTTTCTGTTACCCTTTTTAAATTAAAAAAATAAAAGTTTAAGAAAAAAGTGTACATCTAAAATCTTTAGATTGTAAATTGAGAACTAATGCATGAGTCCAAATGAGTAGTTGATTGAAGTCATTTGTGCCTCCATAGTTGTTCTAATGTTGCTGTCTTCCCTGTCATTTCTTTCTACTTCTGTGCTTTCAACTGCTAGAAGTAAATACTATTCCATTAACAGCAGCGGTTCTGAAATCCTTTTGTATATTTGCAGGAAACGATGAAAGAATGATTTCTCAAGAAAATCTGGTTTGCTGTCCTCTAGAAATCTCCCATTAAAGTTTTTAGTCTTGATCTTAATTGTGAATACCAAGTAGAGCCTTTCAGTGAGATAGGCTAATTTCAAATTTTCTCTACCTCTACAAATAGACTCTTCATTTTTCCTAGTCTCAGCCTAAGTTGCTCTGCATGCATTTGTAATCAGAAATTGATTGGGTTGCTGTGGAAACTAGAAGAGCATATTTGCTGGCTGAAGAAAAAAATTAGAAGTATTGTTATTGTAATTGTATGCCATCCTGAATGCTCATCATTGTAACCAGAATATTGATAATATTTTCACACTTTCATTCCAAAATGCTTCTCTCCAGAATATAGCTGTCTGGTCAGTCTTGATCTCCTCAAATTAACTTAAATGCTTTTATACATATATAATTTGCTTCTATATTGAATTGTTTATTTGTACAAAATAAAATTAGTTTACATGTTATTCACATTTTTAATTTATGAATCACAACAAAATATTAATTATTTAAAAGCCAATCACCTTAAAGATTTTACCCCCTGACCTAGATGACACAATACAAGTTTCAAAAAATCATATGGACAAAGACACATTAACATCTGAGACTAAAGACCTAAGAGAAGTGAGAGCTGTTTGATAAAAACAAAACAAACAAAAGCAATATTCTATAGTTTGGCGTTTGAAAGGAAAATGAGCACTGTCTTTAGTAGCTTCCTATATGAGAAGAGAGAATGTAAAGACTAACCAAAACGGAAGGAGGAACATGGCCCGCACGAGAGGCAAAGGCAAAGATGATGGAAAGTAGTAGTCCAAATCAAGATCAGCTTTCTTGAAACCTGCATTTATTCCCCTGTTCCGAAAGAAGACACACAGGAAAGGCTATGTGTCCTTTAGTTGAACACGCATTTTTCCAAGCCCCACCATGTCTTACAAAACTAAAGAGTCACAGGAGACCAACATCTAAAACAGCTTAGCAGAACCAAGCCAGCCTGCTCTAACCCCTGACGGAGGGAGGGGGGGGGGAATACCCACTGCTGCATTCTTTCCTCTGGAGAGGCAAAGGGAAGGGGTTACCGTGCTCACCAGAGTTCTGATTTTAATAGAACTCTGAAATAGGGCCAGACACTGGCCAAAACCAACCAGCCAGCCAAACAAACAAAGAAACCCAAAAACCACAAAGCAACTTTAGCAGAAAACACTAAAGCAAACAATAATTGGTGTAAGATTGTCCAGATAATGTGTTACATGCATTCCTTATTCTTGAAGATTTTAGGCTATGGATTTGGGACACAGCCATGAGAGCTGCATTCCAAACAGCACTCATCTCTATGGTATTCCCAGGCTTGTCTTTATTTTTATGATTAATATTTCTGTTTGACAAATGAATACATTTTAATGTTTTGGTGCGCATACACAATGCTGCATGATGCAGTGAAGTTTATTAATATATATATATTTTACTGACCCGTTTTTCTATTGAGACATTTAAAGTTTACCAAGTCATTTTCAAATACTCATTTTTATTGCTTGTAGTCACTGTGATGCATGTAGATCTTAAAATTATCCCTCCCATCTTTCTGAAGCTTCTATCCTTTGATCAGAAACCTTCTGTTCCTCCTATACCTCTGTCTCAAACTTCAGTAAACATCATTCTGTTCTTTTTTCCCGTGAGTTCAGCTTTATTGGATTCCATGTGCAAGTGAGATCATACAGCATTTCTCTATATCCTGCTTATTTCACTGAGCACAGTGACCTCCAGATTCATATAGTTTATCACAAATGCTACATTTCCTGTCCTTTAATGTTTAATGTTGTACTGATATGTACTTTATTTTAAACCCATTTACCCATTGATGGACACTTAGCTCATCTCTTTATCTCATCTTTGGTGAGTAATTCAGGGATGAAAATATGGGTGTAGATTTTCCTTTGACATGGTGGTTTCAGTTTAGGTATATAAATAAAATTACATTACTAGATTCTTTAATACTTCCATCTTTAGGTTTTTGGTTTTTTTTTTTTTTTTTTTTTGAGAAAACTACATCACTTTCCATGATTGCTATACTACTTACATTTTCAGAACTCGCATATGAAAGGTCCCTTTGTCTGCTTTTGGTTATCAGGGTAACACTGGCTTCATTAAAAAAAAAAAGAATTTAGAAGTGTTTATTTTTTCCCTTGTCTATCTTACTGGATAATTTGAAGTTGGTTTAGTTGGGGGATTTTTAATTCCTTTTTCTACCTCTTTACTTGTTACGGGTCTGTTTAAAATATTTAATTCATCTTGACTTAACTTTGATAGGTCATAGGCACCAAAGAAGTAATCTATTTTTTATATGTAATAGCGTAGGAATATAACCTTAAAACATAGTCCTATTATTCTTTGGATCTCCTTAGTGTCCATTGTAACACCTCCATTTTTATATCTAACTTAATAATTTGGGTCTTCTCCCTTTCTCTTTTGGTTAATTTAGCTAAAGTTTTGTCAATCTTGTTAATCTTTCGAACAACCGCTCTTTTTTGTATTGATTCTTTGTTTCTATTTTATCAATTTCAGCCAAAATTATTTATTATTTTCTCCCATCTATAATTTTTGGGGGTTATTTGCTTTTGTTTTGCCAAGGACTTTATGTACATCAAGTTAATATGAGATCTCTATTAGTGTGTATGTTTATGCAGACAGTGTTATAAACTTACATCTTAGGACTGTGTTTAGAAGTTTGGGAATATTATGTTTTCATTTTTATTCAGTTCAACCAACATTTACATTTCTTTCTAGATTTCTTAATTGGCATGATTATCATTCAATAGTGTTTTTAATTTCTACTTAGTTTCTAATACTATTAGTATGCATCCTTTGTGTTTAGATATAATACAGTACATTATTTCAGTTTTCCTATATTTCTTGAGTCTTTCTTATGTGGTTGATTTTGAAGAAGGTGCCATGGACTACCAAGAGGAATGTGTAATCTTGAGTATTTAGGTGGAATACTCTGTAGAGGTCTGTTAGATCCATTTGATTTGATGATGTCATTTAACTTCATTGTTTATCTGTTTTGTTTTTGTCTAGATGAACTGTCTGTTGGAGAAAGTAGGGTGTTGAGTTACCCACTATCACTCTATGGGATTAATCTGTGCTTTCATATATAATAATATTTCTTTTATGAACTTGGATACATCTTTTAGTAGAGGCATTTACAGTGTTTAAGGAGAGGACTAAGTCATGGTAATATACAGATGCCAACTTTCCTCTGGGGGATTAAGGCAAGAAGTTCTGGAGCAGAGTGTGTGCACATAAGCAGAGGACGCATGTCCCCTACTTGTTGCAGGAGGCGTCGTGTTCCTGGAAACGTTAGGTAAGTCTAGTGCAGGACACCATGGTTGATAACTAGATCATGGTTCCCTGGTGAGTAGCTCATTTCCTTGCTGATTGAATAACACTGAACATTACAACTATAAAGCACGTATTAGAAATTAAATAACATGTAATATGATATGCAAATTTAACATATTTGTTATGTTTAAATGAGAGAATGATCTGTAACAGTTAGCTAATAATTAAACTAGACATTGAATATCAACAATAAAATAATATTGCTATAAAATGACCAATGTTTATACATAAGCAATACACAGAAATGGAAGTAAGAACAGCTTCCAAGAGTATGAGAGATGAAAATCACGATGCTGACTGAAAGTGAAGCTACTCTTGAATAATTTTCACCTGTAAGTTTACCACTAATGCAGAAGTCCTGAATACTCACTTTAATGATGATTCTTCAGCACATCATGTGTTCTCACTTATTGTTGATGGTAATGCGTGATTGTCATATTTAACTTCCTCTCACCCCCAAAGTATACTGTAGTTTTAGCTGCTAAATTACAGCAGTTATATCCTTAAGTTTCTCATCAAACAGCTATGTAATATTTGACAACTTACTACTTTCCTGACCTTAACTTCTTCAAAACTAGATAAATGAAATCAGGCATGGCCTCTGCAAGTTCCATATTCTTGTAATAAGTAGAACTGATTCCCATAATTGTTTCTAAATATAAATAAACTCAGTTGTGATTCATCAATGAGACAACAGTGTTTTTCCCTAAGTTCTCTTTTGAACACTACATTTTCACTTTTTGTATAGGCTTGATTTTGAATTGACTCAACTTACTATTGAATCATTCAGTTTGCAACTCGTTGTCATGTAACAACTGATGTCAATACATTCTGTGGGTCTACAGGTAATTGTAGGTGGCAATGTGGTTGTGTTGTATGTAACTGGAAGCGCTGTAATCATTCAGAACGTGGACAGGACAGTCAAACTGCCTGGCACGGAAATCCAGTCACACTATGCAGGATCACACTTACCTAATCAGTGAGTTGTCTAATTTTTCTCTTTTATAGTTTGTTCATCCATAAAAAGGCTTAGAGAACACTAGTTAAATGCAGAGCAAGCTAATATATGGTCATTCTACTTAGACTATGGCTTATGTATCAGCTGTTCTTATTAGAGTCTATCTAGTTAGAGTATCCATATATATGGATATCTATTATATGAGCTTAAAAAAATAAAAGTAAATGTATTTCTGCTGATTTTAAGCTCTATTTTTAAAAATCTTCTTTTCCAAAATAGAGACAACATTTAATTTGCAGTCCTAACAGTGAATAGCATTTGAATGTCTTTCAATCAAAAGGCATGATGTTGATCCCAGGATATGGAAAGTGTAAGTTTAAGGGAAATCTTCCATTTAGAATTAAGAGCCTTTGTGTTCTTGGGCTTTCAACAACTGCTCTCTGCCTTTATGGGACTGAATTTCTTGCTGAGACAAATGAGGTGGGTGGAGGAAGCCATTTGATAAGGAAAAGTGTATACCTAGAAAACAAATGTTCAAATAATATCCACAGTGTATGACCTGTCTCCTGTGTAAACTTCTAAGAGTAAATTTTGTTGAGAGAAACTGGCTCTGCTTAGAAGAGGAATGCTTTTGTTGAAGGACTGAGCCGGGCCTTTCTCATTTATCGACTACCTGCTTGTGAAAAGGCGGCTTCTATATAGGTTGGGGATGAGAGTAAATCGAGCTCTGGGCGTAGGCTGTGTGCACCATGGGAATTTTCATATTACCTTGGCCTTAGAGAATCTTGGCCACTGAGAAAATATGTAGTAATAAAACCTCACAGGCCTCACTGCATACTCTGAATGGCAGGTAGCATTCATCTAGATGAGTTTGCAGGTCACTTACTCCACTGCTTCATTTTCTAAATATCTTCCTGGTTTTGCTAATAGTTAAATAACCAATGTTTCACCATTTTTGAGGGATAACATTTGTTGAATATGTGTAGTAATAAAATTAGTATTTAATAATCTTTTACATGTATATTTACTAAAAATTTCTTCAATCTGTGGCCAAGTTTTCTCCTTTTCTCCTCATTATAATATTATATAAACACATGCAGCAGGATTTATGTTTATTTTCCAGCCAAAACATCTGTTCCCTTTAGAAAACAAGGAAGTTTGAGGTTTAATATTTTCTTCATTCTGTTTTCTGTGCCAAGCACTGTGCTAGTCGTTTATCCTTTAAAATGAACTGTCCCATGCATTTTAGAGATGGAGAAATTGGTTCTTAGATATTGTCTAGATGTAGAATTTAGATGTTGCCTCAATATAGAATATAGGCAATTGAAATTACCTAGGTAAAGCACCAAATCAGGTGAATTCCAAATCTGTCTAAACTTAGAATTTAGGGAGACACAAATAGACTTAGTTCAATGCTGCATGATTGAACGGACTGAGATTTTATATTCATCATGTTACTGTGCAGAAAGGCACTAACAGGCACTTAGCAAGTTATCAGTACATATATAGTGAATGAAAGAACTTTTATTTAGGGGTAGTCAAAGCAACTCTTGGAAATTCAGAAGGAAGACTTCTAGAAAACATGGTATTTCAAGGCTCTTCAGGACAAGGTAGGAGTACAGCAGGTTTGGTCCTGGAATCTTTTGTGTACAGCATTGGTCTCTTATGTGGAAGACCAGAGAGCTGAGGCTCCACAGCTCACTTATGCCTCTTTGTTCTAGACCCCAGACTCTGCTTAGGAACTTGTACTTTGCCCTTCTTCCAAACCAGAGAGTTTTGACTGTTGATTACAAGAATCCCTTTTCTTTATAAGTTTTCACTTGTAATTTTTACCTTAAAATTCACACGTGTAAGGACATTAAAAACTGCATTTTTTTAAAAAAATCATAATGCCTAGTAGGATGGAAGAACGCACAGCTAGAAATCCCACACTATTGTCACCATAGTTTTGTATTATGTGTTATATTATGTGGTATGCTCTAAATATCAGGCGTTGGAATCAATGCCATGGTCAGAATGGTGAGCAGTTTAGAAAGCTGTTCCTTCCTGTGTTTTCAAGCCGTCTTCGCTGTTCATTCTGATAGAAAACCAGTTGCTTTGATCGCATTATGGTTTGATTATAATATTGTTTTACAGTAAAATGTGAGATTGATTTATGTTCTGCCATTATTGATACTAGTGTGCCATGTACGTGCACTATTTTATCTCCCTAATTACACCCGCTATGCCAGATTTTCTTTTTAATAACATTTAAGAATACATTTAATTCAAAGTATCCCCTAACATACATCTGGATGCTGCTTTCATGAAACCAATTAATGATCCTGGCAGGTACTTTATTTTTTTCTAAATTTTAGGACTCTTTTCACACAAATCAGAAGTATCTAGGCTTTGAAATTTATAATATCCACTCAAAGTTTAAATGTCCTTGATTAATAAAAATACATGTGACAGCAAAGTATAGCTCTGCTCTTAGCTGTTAGAGAGAACATAAAATGATTATGGCTTGCAGTAAATGTTATTATGGTCCTAAGATGTTTCCTGAGGGATTCAGCAATCTCCTGTACTTTCTTTAAAGCTGACCCTCTGTCCTTGAATAGCAGCGGGAAGGAGGGCTGCAGAGGCAGGACCACTGTCGGGTCACCTGTCAGCAGTGACAAGGCTCTGATATAAAACCTA
This sequence comes from Psammomys obesus, assembly GCF_907164565.1. Classification (NCBI taxonomy): domain Eukaryota; kingdom Metazoa; phylum Chordata; class Mammalia; order Rodentia; family Muridae; genus Psammomys; species Psammomys obesus. The sequence goes on from NW_026592890.1 coordinate 9,364,454, forward strand.
ATTTACAGTTTAAGAAGCACATCCATTATCCTTCTGATTTTAGAATAGAACATACATCAGCAAAATGATAAAAGAAAGTGCTTGAGAATTATGAATGTCAAGGACTATTCATATCATAAAGTCACAGTCCATTTTGAATATTACTGAAAATTATAGCAGAGCTTAATGATATTCAGCCTACTGAAAATGGGTTTATAGTATTCCACTATTGATAAGCTAAAATGCTCATCGATTGGCTATTGACTCCCTTTTGCACCTAGGTAGGTGGCGTTGCACATATTGAGTATGTCTTTTAAATCAAGACACGTCAAAAATTGCTGCAAGAGCACAAATGTTGAATGTCCTTTGACTTGCCTGTGAGATGTAGTTAACTGTAGTTCTGTTTTCGCATCTAAATGGCACTTTTTCTTTTTCATTCCCCAGTCCTCTATCTCCATTGTTGATAGGTGAATTGTAAACAAACCTATAATGTATTTTTAAACTCTACTGTTCTCTTGAATTGCAAATAAACACTCAAAATATCTATCTGAAAGCCTTGGGTTTTATAGTTTAGAGAGGTGCTGTGTATTACTGTCACAATAAACTTCATCACAACAATTCTATGGTGGAACAGTGTTAGCAACTAAATCACTTGATTCTTTCTAGCATTCTCAATATTTTATTGTAAATGAATCAATATTTAGGCACAGATACTCTAGCAAGCTAAATCAGTAGACTAAGATTTATGATTTGATGATGTATCAGTAAAATTGTTAAACAATTTGCTTTGTACTATCTACCAAAACCTCAGGGTTAAATTTAAGTTATTCAAATCTAGATTTAGAAATAGGAGAATGACAAAAGTAGTATCTGAACTACAGTGTAGCAACTTTATTATAAATTGAGTTTTCTGCTAGCTTTTAAAATGATTGTTTCATTTTATATATAAATATAGATTATCTATCTGATATATTTGAGTGGATTTTGCTTAGTTTATCTCATTATGTCTGCACATTTTATATTTAAATGTAAGTTGATATTTCCAAACAGGAACAGAGACTAGATACTAAAGGCTCACAAACCTATACATTACCTTTGTACTCACATGCATGTGCCTATATGCCCACCTACATGCATACCCATCATCTACCCATTAGCTTTTTATCATCCACCTATCTTCATGTTATCTGTCTGTCTACCTAATGACATGAATGTTGGACCTGTTTGACCCAATGAGGCTAAGATGACTCTTGTATCTCTTGCATTTAGCTTTTCTTTAATCAGTCAGTTTATCTCATACTAAAAAAGAAAAAAAAAAAGCCCTAGGCAGTTTGCTAAGGCTTTTTCTGGGAGGAAGAAGAGATCATGAAGACCCTTTCCACTCTCAAGAGCTCTCAGCTTATACCACTTCTCAAAACCTTCTAGTCCTGCCCTCTTTTTCTCTTTTCTATTCCCATTGCCCAATGAAACCTTGAGAGCCACTGGTTAGGGCTCTCTCAGCAGTAAGAACATTCCCCAGCCTCCTGATCCACCTGTTCCTGGCCCTGTGCCTGTCACTCAAAGGAATGTGGTACTTCCTCTACCATATCATCCTCTTGTTTGTAACATTAAAGTAAATGACTTAGAGACAAAATCTGCTCACTTTGACTTGTGACTTCAGCCGGCCTTACACCTGGCAGCCCGATTTTCTCTCTGGATAGCTGACTTTTTGATGTGCATATGCGTGCAGATATATCATTATTTTAAATGTTTATTTTTACTGGTATTAACCTTAAATCTGTATTTATGAGAGAGATTTGTTGATTATTTATAAATTTTGACTGTCGTTTACTAATTAGTTTGCTCTAGATTATTTCCCTTCAAAAAGAAATTATATAAGATTTATGTGATTTTTCTTTCTCTCAAAATTCTGTAAAACATACCTGGAATATATTTCTTCATGTAAACATTTGTGATTTTAGCATTTCACATTTAAATTTTTTTAATGCTTTGAGAAAATTTGATCTTAATGTTTACTTTTAGGTATTTTAACTAACTAATAAGTAGGAATAAAATGTGTAGTTTCAATACTTGTATATTTGCAGAATAATCAAATCAGACTAAAAAACATCTGTTCCCTCAAACATCTGTCATTTCTTTTGTACTGAGAACATTTAAAGCCCGGCTTTATAGAAATGTCCAGAGTGTTGTTAATTGTCATTACTGTGCTTGGCGACACAGTAGCAGATCTCACTACATTCTTCTAGGCCAAGCTTGACCTAGCCTTAAGTAACCACTGACCTCCTCTCTACTTCTCTGCATTGTCTTTAGATATCATCTATAGGTGAGATTAAACAGGACTTACACCTCTGTGCCTGCCTCATTTCACTTAACCTAATGGCTTCAGGTTCCTCTACGTCATTGCAAATGTTGAAGTTCTCCACTTTTCGTATGCTATTGTGGATATATGTCACATCTTCTTTATTGAGTCATCCATGATGGACACTTAGGTTGATTTCTTATCATGGCTGTTGTGAGTAATGCTGCAATGATGATGGAAATGACTACACCATTGAAATCTGTAAACAAGAGCCTCTCAAACTGTAAAAATCGTTACACTTACTGTTCTATATTCTATTTCTGAAATATTTTGCTTCACTTAAAGATCTTCATAGTGTATTCAAGGTGACAATTCCAAAGCAAGCTTATCCTTATCACTTGTACAATCTGACAGAGCCATTGCCCGTGGCCCCCTTTGTGCCTGTGATAAAATTCTTACCAGCTGCCTTTCCTCACTAAGCTCTTGAGCAGTGTTTTTGTGCCATTTATCATACAAGTTTCTTTTCACATCTCATCAGTCATGTTTCCTCATCTTTTGCACTTAATACTCAACCTCAAAGGCCCTATAGCAGTGGCGTTTGTATCATTTTCCTATCACCTTTACTACCATATGAGCATGTGCCTACATGGTCAGCACAACTTTCCTCTAAGTCTGGCTTTCGTCCTCAGTACCCTTAGCTAAGGAATACTTTTAAGAAAAAGAAACCCAGAAAAATCCCTAGCTGTAGCAGCTGTCTTTGAAGAGATGAACTTGACCCCAGATGTTCTGGTGCATGTCTGTCTACATTCATAAACCTATGCTGATAATCTCATACAAAGGAATTTTTATAGTTACAGTTTTATACAATGAAAGTGTCAAGTCCTGAAAGAAAACTCCACCTTTGAGAACTGTGTAACAGAAGCACTCATCCCAACATTCTTTGTATAACACAAAATGAAGCTAAAATAACAGACATTCAATTCTTATATTAATAGACTAAACTCTGAAAGTAAGATCGGCAATATCCACTATAAAATAGCCTTGTTTGCTTTGCTGAAGAATACTTGAGTTATTAGGTAGTATGTATTTGAACAGTGGCCCAAGCAGACACCATGTGAACTCCCTAGACAAGCATTTATTGACAAAAGTGCCATTGTGTCTTCATATAATGGAGGACAATGTTTCTGTCAGATAAACACTCAAGTCTGAGGTCCACTGTCTTACATACAGCGTGCTCATGTTTCATTGTTTTAAAGCAATTTTAAAGTTCTGTTGTTCCCATTTTTTCACTTTCTGAAAGTGAGGTGATTGTTTTGAGCACTGATTGTTGCAAGGATCTAAACAAGGAAGAAGTAACGGTACTGTCAACACTCCAAGAAAATGTCCACTTACACACACCCCAGAAGTCTGATTTCTTTTTCATTATTTTTGTACATGTTCCACTCAAAACATATCAAAAGTCATCATAAAGGTATATAATCGATAAATGAACCCACAGATAACACATGCTCATGGCTATGGGCATCCTTGCAAGATAAATTTGGTGATGACTTGAAGGAAAAAGTTCTTTGGAATAACCCATAGGAAAACACTGGCAGAAAACATGCTCCCCAAAACTGTGAGTTTGATTTATTATTTTGATGATGAAAAAGTGTTCATGAGCTCCCATTCAAGTGCTGGTAAATAAAATCTTTCCCCTGCTGTATGGAGACTAGCAGGGCCTTGTGACCCCTGCACAGAGCAGAGTGACAGAGTGGGGGCTGAGGAAGGACAATCCACTTCCAGTGAGAACTCATGCTGTGATGAATCTAACATTTTAAATACTTTTATGATTTTTGTTCTGTTCTTGGCTGAGGTTGTGATATGCTTGCAAAAATATACATGCTACTTTTTATTTATCTTTAATTATTTAACAAACAGTTTCAAAGAACTTAAAACTTGGCAGGCACTTTAATAGATGTTTGGCAAATAACCACACATTTTGTTTGTAAATGCTTTTGTTACCTCATAACTAAAAGCAGACTTGAAGGTCTAGGAGAATACATTTTTATTTTGGCTTTTCTATGCTCAATTTAAATTTGAAATGCTTTGTTGAAGATACTCCTGGTGTAAATGTACATATTTAAATATTTAAATGCTTAAAATTTCCCCAACTACATGCATTTTCTTGCTCCAATCTCTTTACCAAGACTGTTGATTTCTTTCTCAGGAGGCTGCTTGTTCCTAATGCAAACTGACATATGGAGTAACTCACCTGGGAGCCAAGGCTTGCAATAAGGTTGCAGAGAGAATACTCTGCAGGGTCACCTGACCCTTGAGCCTTCCACTTATTTCACAAATAAGAAAGGGTGTTTTTATGTTTTCTTTTGTTTTGAAAGGCGTGGCCTTTATTGGCAATACTGAGTTGATCTGATAACGAGAATTTTACAGAAAATAAAATTTAATAGTTCTTTCATTAAACCCATTTTCACAAAGCAGAGGGGAAGAAAATGTACTGTTCTTTAGGGGAGGGCTAACATGCACTCATCTCCTTTCCTGAGGGTACTTTCAAATACTGTAACAGCTTCGCATAACTTGAAATTACAAAGTATCTAAATCAGCAGTTCTCAGCCTATGTGTTGGACCCCTTTAGGGTTGAACAACCCTTTCACAGGAGTCACATCCTAGATATCTTGCATATCAGATATTTACATTACAATTCATAACAGCAACAAAATAATTTTATGGTTGGGGGTCACCATACATGAGGAACTGCATTAAAGGTCCACAACATCAGGAAGGTTGATTTTCACATGCCAATTCAATATAGAGCAGAAATAGGATTTCAATTTCTGGTCAGCATGAAAAACCAAGAACTAAATTCTTTTTTTAACTTAAAATGATTTGAGATAAGATACATCAATCAATAGTTCTCAAGCCACTGGCTATTAAGTAACAAAAGGCTATATCCTGAAAATAAGTTTTTTTGCTTGAAGAAAGCATGGCATGGCCCAGCTATTTCTTCATTTCAAGAGTTACAGTTCAGAACTTACATGTTGAAACTAGCTAGAATCTACAAGATGTAGGATGAGAGAGGAGCCAGGGTATAATGTGTGTCCTGGGGCTTCAGAGGCCTCCTAACTAGTTGAGAAGCTTCCAGTCGTAATGGAAAGGAAAACTTGAAGTGTACAGTGAATGGTACAGTGTCCAAGGCTCAATAAGGAGAGGAAGTGTTCCTGTTCCTAATGCCCCGGGTGGAAAATGTCAAGATCAAGGAACATTGGTTAAAGTACTGAAAAAGCTACAGTAGTATAGAAAATGAACCATGATCAAAATACTGATTTAGATTTAACACTGCCTAACAGAAAGACCCAGAACAGGTAAATTAATTCTTCAAATTCCAAAGAATTTAACCATGCCTCTGGCAAGTTTCAAAGAAACTATAAGCATACTAAAACTTCATCACACAAAAGATGTTCAAAATGTCAGACAACAAATAAAAACACACATACATATGCTCTGTATCAAATTGGCATGTGAAACTCAATAGTCACATATTCTAAGGGACAAGAAGTTGGTTTGCTCGTGACTTTTTTTTTTTTTTTTTTTGCTTTACTACTTCTAATACCTATTAGATATCATCCTATTAGATCAGTGGTTCTCAATCTTCTTGATGCTGTGGCCTTTTAACACACACAAATGAGAAAGTGATCAAAAATAGAGAAAAATCTGTCCTTTGAAACTGACCCAGAATTTATACAAACAGTATAAATAGAACATTAAAACAATTGATATAGCTGCTAGTCCATATATTCAGAGAGCTCAGGAGAATATCTAATATGTCAATAGAGACTCATAGAAGTCTCACAAAGACCAAAATTAAATTTTAGAAAAGAAAACAGCAATGTCCAATATTTAAAAAAGTTACTATGTAGAAATTAAAAGCAGATATTGTAGAAAAATGTTAAGCAAAGTTGAAGGCAATGATAGAAACAGAGAGAGAGATCAGAGAGCATTTAATGAACTATGAGATGGATTAGAAGTGACAAACATATAGAAAGAGTAGATGAAGGAACTAAAGAGATGGTAGCTGAAAACATTGTCCCCATCTAAATGCAAGAAGCTTGGTCAAACAGAAGCCTGAGAAATAGAGAACTACACCAAAGCCTGTTTTAATCCAAGGGTGTAATACAAAGAACAGAATAATTTGTTAAGAACACATGTTTCAAAGGTGACATAGAAACTGGGAGAGACTTCTTCTGAGGGAAATAAAAAGCTAAAACATATTATCTCTCCTAAAACATAGGAATCTCTCCCCCCCACTGTTCATGTATGTACAAAGTGCACACCTAATAAAGTCAACACATGCTTTTTTTCCACTATACATAGTCATAAACCTTTCTCACTAGCAATAGTCACTAAAAAATATTTCAAGAGCTCACTGATGCAGTGGAAACCTGAAACCACAGAAATCCGCATCTACACGGAGGAGAGACCAGAAATTCAAATACATGAGAAAATTACATTGTTTTTCCAATTATTCTAGATAATATCTAGTAGCTTTTAATTATTTAACTGTTTAAAATGAATACACTTTTTAGATAAAAGTAACCACATATCATGATTAATAAACCACATAGAAATAAAACCTATGAGTATGCTTGCACACAGGCATTATCGGGAGAAAAATAAGTAAATTTTCCTGGGGAGTTTAGACGCTGCACAGTGTGGGTGGTAAATGAACACTTGAAAGTAGATAATGACAACTTAATAATGGTGAGTTTAATCCCCAAAGCACCCAGTAAAACAGGTACAAGTAATTATTGTCCAAAATCCAGACATGCTATGATCTTTCTAAAGTAATCTATATAGATACAGGAAAAGTAGAACAAAGCAACACACACACACACACACACACACACACACACACACACGACAATCATATAAGCTATCAAATTAAGCACAAATATTTTAAGAGCACCAGTTAATGGACAACAATTTTCAGACTGTACATAACTATCTTAACATTAGTAATCACACATTAAAGACACATGTAGATATGAAATTAAATGATTCTAGGCTAGCTCAGTTGTTCGTTGGCAGGTAAATAAATTGTGCAAGAACAAAAGCAATGAGGAAAAGTTGAAGACCTCAGAACAAAACCTAAGTGAATAAAGTACCCAAAACCAGTAGTACAGTACAATAGCCCTTAGTACAGTAACTTTACTAACTATTGCAAACGATTTCAAGTATCTGTTAGTTCAAATAACTTTGCATTACATTCAAAAACCAGCATTGGCTTTTCTTCATGACACTTGAAAGAACAAAGCTGAAGCAGCGCTACTTAGCAACTACTTTTAAGAAATTCAAATGTTAGATGATTACCTATTTGTAAAAACATAACATTCCTCTGGAAGCCATGTTTTTCAGTGCCATATGCCTCACCAAGTACAAGTAATAACAGTAATACTGAATTTCACTGCTGTTGTTCTTACAATCTGTGGTTTATTAGCACGTTGACTGCAGTTTTGCTGAATTACCTACTGCCGTGGAATTCCAGAGGAAAGGAGTGTTCTAGAAACCAAATGACTCACCCCGGGCATTCCAGGCCAAACTTTTACCTCAGGAAATTGTTTTGCATAATACTTTCATGAAGGCAAACTCATAATAAAAATATTATATATTAAACTTAATGGAAATGCTTGAGTGACTGAATTTTACCTAAGCATTTCTCAGCACTTTGTAAGATACAGATTATTATCTTCATTTTCAGCTGAGTAAGGGTAAGCTCATATACTTTAATAGCTTGTCAAGGGCCACATAAGCACAAAGTGCAGAAGGGATCCCCTGGGTTCATTTCCACTGTTTTTACCATTAACTTCACACTAAAAAGCAAATGAAACAAAAAATTAGCATTTTGCCTTAACTTTAAACAAGTAAAAAAAATTGGTAACATTAAAAAAACTAAACTTTTATCTTTTAGTTGAAAGGTTGGAATCTACATTCAAGAGTAAAGACAAATGGGAATTTTGCTTATTTTTACCTGAAAACATATTTGGCTGCAAATAAAAACAATAGCACTTGAGCCAATGCGATACAAAATTTCACAGCAGTACAATCCTGTATCGGAACTTTTGGTTTCTTTGTATGTTATGTAAATATACTTCTGTTTTAATCCAAAGTGTGGGATTTTAGTTGGGCTATAGTTTGTCTACACCTGTTAATTGTCTTGTGCAGGATGTGGCCTTTGCCAGCTGGTAATGGCCTTCCGCGTGCAGCAAGGAGAGGGGCATGGTCTAGGACTCTGAGAGTATAAATATGAGAGAAGAAAAAAAGGTGAGGTGTTTGGTGTTGGCGTGTGGCATGGAGCAGTTTGGAGAGACTAGAGACCAGTGTGGCAGTTTGGAGCAGACAGATGGAGAGAAACGCTTCAGGATGCAGAGATGTGGAGGAGACTGCTGGCTGCATCTGTAGTTGATGGAGATAGGTAGAGAGCCCTAAAAGAACCCTTTGACCCTAACTAGCAGGAAGAAGTAAAGGGGTCTAGGCCCCCTCTCTCCACTAGCCTTTCCTCTCTCCTACTTAAGGTTGGGAATGGGGGTTGGTGAAAGTAAGGTACAGGCTTAAACACCCCAAATAAAGCAGAATTTTAAAAAAGACCACTACAGGTGGCTTTCTGCTACACCAACCCACTAAGGTGATAGATATCCAACACGTACCCCCCCCCCCATTGACTGGGAAAGTGTGTGGGTATCTAGACAACACAAATGCACTCTCTGTGTTTGTGGGCACTCATACATTCTCAGTTCTGCCCGTCTTTTCCCATCCCTTCCCTCCTTCCTCTTTTTCCTTCACATATCACATATGCTACCAATGACATAAAGCCATGTTAGTTTTGGTTTTCATTTGTCATTGTGTGTTGATGGGTTTTTCTTTACTAAGAATCAGTTTGCATCATAATTTTAGCCTGTTTTAAATTCTACTCTTAAGAACTTAACTTATTTGACTGATTTCAGTGTAGAAGTCACTTAATAGTTTTTCTCTGTTTTAAAATGTGCTAGGATAATTATTCTTCTGCTTGCACCTCTGTGAACTTTCTAATTATCTCATTAGTGTGAGTTTCTGGAGGTGTAATTGCTAGATCAAGAGATATTAACATTATAGTGTTTTAGTCCTGCTATGAAACTTCCTTCCAGGAGGACTGTACCTGGCTTGAGGTCCTTCTTCTGAAATATAAGTATTTCATTAATAGTCTTGTCAACAGTTGACATTTTTAGTGTTCTCTTGACAGTTGGCTAAAAGAAAATAGCACCTCTTTATTTGCATATGAATTAAATGTAAGAGCCCTATCTTCTCATGGTCTTGTTGCTATTTTTAACACATTTAACTCAAGTATAAATTTAAAATCATTTTAGACATTTGTTATTTGCTTGTAATCATACTGCTTTCCCTCTGAATAGTAAAAGAGCATGTAGAACAGGATGTGTTCCTTCCACTTTCTTTATTTGGTAATATGGCAGGAGCTAGGCCAAAATCTTGAAGTTACTGTTTCACTTTTCTGTGGTCAAATGTGGCTCCACAACCAAGCCCAGCTAATAAATACCATCCAGCCCCACTCTCATGTCCCTGTCCCATGCTCATCCTTCTCTCCTTTTCTCTATCTCCTCACTTGAAAGAAAGGGATCATGAGGACATAGAATTGCGGAGCCCTGGAGGAAGGCCCCATTGCTATAGAGGAATGCTGGCTGAGGAAGAATGTTTACATGTGTTGTATGATCCCAAAGATGGACCTTTCTTGTCTTAAGCTGCAGATGTCCCAGCATATTTTGCTCGCTGTAGCAGGTAGTGTTTTCCTAGTACAGTATTTCAGTGGTCGTGTCTGAGAGTGAAGTGATACCATAATAAGAACCTAAAGCAACTGTGCAGCAGGCCTGGGGAGGAAACACAGCAAAGCTTGAAAGACTGGGCATTGCTATAGTTACTGGAAATGACTCTCTAATGGCAGCTATGACAATGAGCGAGATAGACTGCTTGAGCCTCTGGCTCTGGGGAAAGGCTTGGTAGGTCTCCGGGTAATTGCATGCTTGTTACCCTGCGTGTCTTCAGTGAGACAGGGTGAGAAAGGGGGGAGAACAGGTGAGAACTGGATAGTATGGAAGCACTGGAAATGGAAGTGGAAAAGGTGTGGTGACCAGATTCTCTGCAGGTACAAAAAATACAGTGCCTTCAAATAGTAACAGGTTCTCAGAGTAAGTTCCTAGCTATAAAGGTCCAGTAACACTTTCTCAACTGTGAACATGGATCCTGGCATGCTACCTAAACCAGCTTTTGTAAATGAAACAATTATGTTGGTATGGGGTGGGGCACAAGGACTCAATGAAATAAATCAGTTGAGATCTTTGCATTTTATTGTTGTCATACAAACTGCCTGGAAACAAATAGCTTTATTCACAATAATTGGCATAATCAGTTAAAATAAGCTAAGACTTTTCCTTTCTCTACTAACTCCCACCTAGACACTTGAGCCTTTAAACTTGCAAAGCTGTATGCTCCTGAGGGTCTATAACCCCAGTCTTAATGGTGCACACCCAGTAGCCAAAAGAAAAGTACCAGGAGGCATGGAGGACAGTGGCTGAGAGTGAGTTGCCATGGAAGACAGTGACTGAGAGCAATCTCTCCAGGCAGTCAGAGGAGATGCTCAGCCTTACAGAAGGATCTTGTGATGGCCTGACAGAGATGGCTGGATCTCTGTTTGCCTTTCCTAAATAAACATGTTTATGGGGCCACGATGCCCTATTCTATTTCTGTATGTTGGAAAGCAGAAAGGCAGGGAAATTGCTCTTTGAGGCCACAGGTCAGCAGAGTCCATCTGTAGTGATGAAGGGCATGGTGCATAGCTCAGAGACCCGCAAGCTGGAGCTTTAAAGCATTGTGTGGGTGGCAATTCAGATTGTGGTCACTGACTGAGTCTATGGTTGTATGTGTTGGCCTATTTGTTTGAATATCTGTTTGGTTGTTTGGATTTTAGTCTGGTTCTTGCCTATTTCACGCTGGCCTCCAACTGACTGTAGCACAGATGAAGTGACCTTAGATTTCTGAACTATTGAGATTACAGATAGGGTTTTGTGCCTCACACTCTGCTTATGTGGTGCTGGTGGGATACATGGCCTTAGACAGGTTAATACAGGCGGTCAACCAACGTGGCTGCTTTCTCCCAGTTGACATTATTAACCGCTCAAGTATCCAATGCAGTCTTAAGATTTTTCCACTGCATTGTGCTGCTTGGACCTAACAGACTTCACCTGGAAGTGTCCAGCACACTGTCAGTGCAGCTCTCTTAAGCAGTGTTGAGCACAACACACATATGTGTGTCATAACTTCCAGGTGTCATAGAGAAGTAGCAGTTCTGCATGTAGAAACTGGGAAATCTCCACCATGATTAATAGCTTGTACTAGTAGGAAATATTTATATATATATATATATATATGTGTGTGTGTGTGTGTGTGTATGATATGTTCTACACTTTTGCACAGTAGCCCAGAGGTGATTGATACTAGGTTACTCATTTATGGGAAGCTTGTCTATGTTATATTTTGTGCGTTGTCAGACTGAGCAGACCTTCCAGTTTTATTAGGGCCATGATGTACTCGGTACTTAGAGTTTTATTACATGCTGGAGCAGCTACAAGATATCAACAGTCTTTAATAATGAATACTTTATGTTTTCTTGTGTCAGCAAATTTCTTAAATTAATACCCTGAGCTTGATTGATGGAATTGCATTGTGCTTTTAAAATGGTGTTAATTTCTATAAACACTCAAGAAATATGTAGCAGGAGATCTAACATGTGTATAAACTGCCATCCACATGCAATTTATATGTTCTATGGAGATTTAACAAGTGTGTGTGACCTGCCATCCACATTCAATGCCTATGTGTGTGTCTTTTTCTCCAACATAAGTGCAGGTCTAAGGCTAATATTAAATATTTGACTATGACTATAAAAATCAACATGTTTGTTAATAGGTTTGTAAATTTTATTTTAGGGAGGATATAGTTTAGAAGGAAGCATGACCCTATGTTCTGAATGTCAAATTGGGGTCTAGAGCACTTGTCCTTTGGTTTGTCTTGTGAAATTATTAAATCTAATTCAGAGGGGCATGCATGCAGAAAGGGGGGGAGGGTGGGACCGGGAGGGGAGGAGGGAGGGGCTTATGGGGGGATACAAAATGAATAAAGTGTAATTAATAAAAGTTAAAAAAAATCTAATTCAGTGCTTTGTTACTTCAGACCAAGATTGTTGTTGTTGTTAATGTAGTTTACTTTTTTAAAGGCCAGGTTAAGGTTCAAACAAGGGAAGCAAAAGGTAGGGTGACCACTCTGTAGACCAGCCTGGCCTCGAACTCAGCAGAGCTCCACTTGCCTCTGCCTTCCCAGTGCTGGGATTGAAGGCATGCACCGTCATTGCCCAGTGAGAGGATTTTTCTTTTTTGCAAGAAGCATTTTTTAAGTCTCTATTAATCAGACTCAGCCTCCCCATGTCTTAGTCTCTCTTGATTAGACACAGCTTCCCCAGAGCAAGTGTGCAAGCAGGACCCACTGCTCTCCACACTGCTACAGGCTTACTCAGTGTGACGGTAGCTTTTTCTCTAGGGACAAGATTATGTGTCCCAAAATATCCAGGGTTAATGGTCACATCTGGAGGATCAACAGAGGTAGTCAGAGAAAAGGAGAACTTTACCTCTGGAAAGAGTTTTGAGAAAAATATGAACAGGACTTTCAGCCTAAAGATCCCAGCCTGGTCTGTTACTGGCAAAGTGAAACTAAATATCAGTATGAGTATAAACAGCTTAGGGAAAGCAAGTAGAGAGCCTAAAGCACACCCAATCTAGGTAATAAACATAAAGGCCTAAATTTATCAGTTCATTTGGACAAATATTAAGAAGCATGCCTGGAGGTGGCCATGCAGAATCTTCAGGGAACAGTGTCTGAGTGCTTCACTGATGGGACTCCATGTGGCAGGACCCACAGAAACTCCTTTCCCACTTGGCAGGGACATGTGGTGACTTTTGGTGACCTTTATTCAAATTCCAGGACAGCCAAGGCTACACAGAGAAACCCTGTCTCAAAAACCAAAACAACAAAAAAACCAAAAAAGTGGATGTTGGAAAAATGGCATCTGGAATTGATGTGTGCATATCAAGAAAGCTTGCTTGGTACAATGAGCACATTGTATTATGTGCTCACAGTCCAGTATTATGACTGGACTTATACCCATAAATGGTTAATCTTTTCTCTCACCTTGCATAACTGTGTAACTGCATTTGCTACCAGCTCATGCCCGCAACACATGCCTGGCTAGACTTTTTTTTTTTTAATTGGCTTGCTGAAATTGTGCTTTGTAATGTGAAAAATGAGTGGGGGGTGGTTGACCCACCCGAGATAGGAAGAAAGGAAACTATTGTGGGCTTTTATAATAATTATGAGGCCTTTGTATTGCTGATGTTATGATTTCTTCAAATAAAAAAAAATAACACTGCTCAGGAGAGCAGGCTTGTGATTGTGTAAAGAAAGACAGCTCAAACTATGGGGCCACTTGCTTGAACATCAACAGGTGGTCAGTATTTTCATTTTCTCCCTGATGTCACACAGCTGTTCCAGAACCTGCTGTAGTGCTAGTAAGTAGAAGATGGCTGCTGGAATGTAGTTTGTTTAGTAGCAGATTGTGGCATCTTACAGAAGTCTGCATGTGCCTAATGACATATGAGGTGGAGTCTCTTCATGTATCTTTACTTGTCACCTGTATCCTTGATCAGATGCCTTTTCAAATCTGTGATCATTTTTAATGTGGTTGTTCACAACTGTATTTTGAGTTTTAATTGTAAACAGTCTCTGTCTCATTGTCTCATTCTTTTGTTTGGGCATTGGACCCCTTCTGCAGCTATGACAGTGGGAATCCTAACCATTATAGCAGAAGGTGGAGTCTACCCTGAATTTTTAAGATCTTGAGATGAGGATTTTAAAAGAATGATTTCACACTTTAAATGTTAAATATTTCTCATAATGTTTATAATGTATCAGTTATATTTTCAGAAAATATAAAAAATGAGAAGTTGTCTTTTCTTCCATTTGATCATTGGGTAAGGGCACTGTTAACTGACTCAGAGAAACTTGGAGCAGTTTTCATAATAATGAATTTTGACTAAGCTTTGCTGTAATGGTTTCTGAAATATTTCCTCAAAGCTTGTTATTATTTTTATAATACTAGGCTATGTTGTCATGTTGAAATATATATCTTATATTTTGTGCTTATAGCATAACTGTATTGGCACATCAAATATCTGAATATGTCTACTGTTCATATAGAACTAAAAACTTATTTTGAAGAAAAACTCAAAACCATCATAAAAATCCATAATTGTGTCAATATTCAGGCATGTTTCACCAAGAGCATATTTTTCTTTACAGGGCTGAAAAGAAATAATATTATGTCAAGTAATAGTTAGCTATAGAATTAGTTTTCTTGTATGTGGGTATGTAAAACTTAAGTAAATCATTTCACATGATATAAATATCATGAATTTTGTTTTCTTATTCTTAATGTCTATATGTATTATAAGTTATTAATTTACACTGCTCTAAGTTGTTTGGGTTTTCATAATAGAAAACAATTTCCTATAAATGTATATAATTTTTGCTTAAATAAACAAGACCAGATAACTGCGCCAATATCTTGGCACGGTTAAATTTAAATCACTTCAAGCATTCTTAAAAGTATCACAGCATGCCAGGTGACAGTGGTGCATGCTTTTAATCTCAGCAATAGGGATATTGAGGTAAGTGGATCTCTGTGAGTTAGAGGCCACCCTGGTCTACAGTTGTAGTTCCAGGACAGCGAGGAATACACAGATAAACCCTGCCTCAAAAAACAAACAAACAAAAACAAAAGTATCACAGCACTATAGAAAAGGCCTATGATAATTTATCATGATTTGAGTCGTAATCTATAAATATTGCTTTATATGTAACATTGCAAATAGATTTACCTGCACAAAGCAAGACTTAACCATTAAATGAATCTTTAGCTTGAATGATTTATTCTTTTCCAGTACTTACATTAGATATGAAACTCCAACAGCAAGTGGGTCTTCAGCTGTATCCATAAAGAAAATGATTCTGCCTCATACAATCTTCTGAAAATTGTAACATGAAGCCAAAGGATATGGTTTTTTAGATACCATATGTTGGGGGAAAAGGACATAAAGAAATGTATCTAGATTTCTACACATTTGTAACTAGCAAGTGAAGGTTAAAATTTTGCATTTATAAACCTTATTCAGAGATGCTCATGAGATAAAGGTTCTTGTATAAGTGTTTTCTCTGGCCAATTTTAAATCCCCTGATGGAGTGCTCTGTTATGAGGCAAGTCACATAGTTTCATCTTTTATCTTTTTTTTTTCGCTATTCCATACCTAGTTAATTCTTTTAATCTTCCCTTGTAAATCAGTCTTTCTGGCTCATTAGTCACCTGCACTTCAGTTTCTAAATCTTCCTATATATGTATCCCTTTCTCCAATATCTTGAAAACCCGATTTTCTCTGTGCACAAAATTTATTATATATTCTTAAGTAGACTGAAGATATGATTTGCTTTTTGCAATAGTGGTGCTTTAATGGTAAAATGTCTGCAAGAGCAGACTTATCTAGATCTCTGTTGATCCCTCTGTATATCAAAGGACAACTTAATTCCAGAATAGATCTGCATAAGTCTTTTAAATTACTTTACAATTCTAGACTGTTGAGTTACATTGAAGTAGATATCTCAAATAAAATGCCAAGAGGTATAACTTTGGAAAATGTTACTGTGCAAGGTGATTTTCAAAAAAAAAAGAAGAAGAAGAAGGAAAGGAAAGAAATAGAGATATTTAAGATGTAACAAAATTTTTATTACTATAAATGATCATAAAATATTTATAACCATACATTTTCCCTAGAATGTATCACAGCTATGTAAAATGGTGACTGTTTTCAGTTTTTCACTGGATGCTCACAATTTCCCAGAATTCAGTGCATGCTTGATAATGGATGTGATTGCAACTCAATCACTAGTTTACTAATATTTAATGGGCAGCAAGAGGGTGAGTGGGCACTCACTTGTGTTCTCACAGGTAGTGGAAAACAGCCTCAAAACACTGGCTGCAATGAATACATTTGTTCTTTATTCTCCCCACTCTGACTCCTAACTTAAGCAGTGTGCTTATATTTATAGCCTGCTTAGTCAGTTTTAAAAATGTAAACTCCAGGAGATTGGGTATCTTATTTATCTTGTTCATGCCTAAGTACCTGCGACCTAGAACAATAAATGCTCCATAAATTAGATGAAGTGAAATCCACACATTTCTCTCTCCAGTCAAACTAGTGTGTTCTTTACCCCTGTGTGTATTATATGAAACACAGTATCTCTGTAGTTAAAATCTAACCACTTAGTATTTACACTACAAAGCAGGTGTGGTAGTTACAGTTGTAGACAAAAGAAGTCATGAAAAGTTCTAGAAGGAATGAATTCTGGGGATACCTGGGGTTAGTCAGCCATATGCCAAACCACGCTATCCATTTCTGTGGGCAGAAGGGCATCCTCTGATGTTCTCGAAGCTGTTACGTGTGTGGAGGGGGTGACAGAAGCCTATCACAGATCTCTGAGGTATTACTTCTGTTTTTCAGTGACTATAGAAGCAAGAGCAGTAGTTGTACATGAGGATAAAAGACAGGCCTGAGGAGAGAATGAAAGGTGATCTGTGTGTGGTGGATTGAATGGAGATGGAAGCAGAGTGAAATTGGTGGGTTTGCTCCAGCTGTGTGGCCATTTGCTCAGTTGACAAAGAATTTGATTTAGGTAGTGTTAAGGTTTTAAAAAGTATATGAAAGCAAGAAAGAGTTCAGGACATTCTGAGGGAGTGCCGGGGGTGGCGGGGCGGGGGTGGGGAGTAAGTCTACCAAATAAGGATGACTTTAAACTGAATAATGTAGAAAGTGTAAAGAAGACCAGGAAGTGAAGATGGAGTTTGCTGGAGTTTTAGGGATTCTGTAGTGAAGGTTTTAGGGTGACAGTTTTAGATAAAGGCACTGGAACTGGAATTACGGACTAGCTGCATTTTCTTACAAGTAAGTAACTGGGTGGCTTAGGCACAGGTTCGGATCATTAAGGATAACAAGACAAGAACACGAGAGGACAAATGGTAACCCAGCTGTCTCCCAGATACTGAGATCTTGTGGAATAGTCTAAAATCTACAAGGAATGTTGAGGTAAACTCTCCATCGGAGATAGTGTTGTCAAATGGCTTTTGGAAAGAAAACAACCAATACTGCAGGGGAAACAGCATCATTGGGAGGATGTCAGGTTTCTGTGACAAGAAGGTGAAAAAAGATGTCAAGTGGGCTTGGGATACGCAGGCGACAAATAGGTGAAGTTCTAGGATGCCAGGCTGGGAGTGGTAGAAGCATGCTGCAAGAATTTGAGGTGGGAGGCTGAGATGGGTTCAAGAATCGGTACCAAGCAGGAACCAGAATGTGAAATGAGAAGTAGCCTGTGTCCGTGCCTGGTTAAGACCTACAGAAATGGTAAGCTTAGGATTGCCAGTGCCAGGTTTGCTAGTGCTGTCTGGCTGTGGTACAGAAGGGACAGGGCTGCATCCATTCTTCCATTGGTCTCACAGGAAAGGACATGAGGGTTGCTCTGACTGGCTTGCTGAGATAGTAGTGACATGGTTTGTCAGTTATGTTTGTACACATATCTTTGGAGGGTGTGGTGTGCCTTCCTTGCTTTAATTTTCGTCTCTTTTGATGAACAGTCATTGACATTGAAAAATCCATTAATCTTCTCGTTATTGATGGTGTGTACTGTTATTTTGCTTAAGAAATCCTTTTCTATCCAAAAATTATAAAGAATTTTCTGAATTGGTGTTGATTTGGGGTTTTGTTGAAGCCTTTTAATATAGTCTTATAACGTAGTATCATATTTTATGTATAGTGTTAATAGTAACAATTTTATTTTTGCATGACTATGTAATCTACCCAGTATTATGTCTTTAATGGTATAGTTTATTCTTATTACTAATATGACTTCTATCATATGATCAAATTACTTAATGTATTTATTCAACAAACACTTACTGAAAACCTATTCTGCACTGGCCACTACTAATTTAACAAGGAATGTGACTGTTAATGATCCTTATGGAGTCTGCCCTTTAGTTCGAATAGAAAGGTGATTACTGAAGTTCTGATATATATTAAAAGAGATGAATGCTGTGTAAAAAGGAGAAAGAGCAACATTCAGGAACTGGAGAGAATGCTCAGAGGTTAAGAGCACATATTGCTGCCACGGAGGACCTGAGTCTGGTTCCCAGCACCAAGGTTGGATGGTGACTTCAGCTGCAACCTCAGCTCCAGGAGATCTGATACCTCTAGCTTCTACACACACACACACACACACACACACACACACACACACACACACACACA